>NW_019385921.1:5276-23953 GCF_000671375.1 Centruroides sculpturatus | reverse complement strand
TTTTCTACAAAAAACAAGAAACATCACAGTTACATAAAGCAGTAACTCTAGCAGACTCAAATAATACACCATTAAATTTACATTCACAACGTATGGACACGACACAACATATAAATAGCATAGACACCATTAAGCAATCATGGGTGCGAAAGGCACTCCATGGCAGACGCCATGGAGTGCCTTTCGCACCCATGATTGCTTAATGGTGTCTATGCTATTTATATGTTGTGCCATGTCCCTACGTTGTGAATGTAAATTTAATGATTGTTATTTGAATCTGCTAGAGTTACTACTTTATGTAACTGTGACGTTTCTTGTTTTTTGAAGAAAAACTCTCGCAATGTCTGTATTTGTTTGTAGTGAAGGTTAACTATGTCGATCAGGTCACGTCCGCCATCTTTAAGTGGAAGGGTTAATCTCTCTATGGCGAATTTAGGATGATGATGTTTATACTTAGTAAGTGTTGTTCTTGTTTTCATTTTGAGTTGCTCAAGATCTGCGTGAGTCCAATGTATAACTCCAAAAGAGTGTGTACTGGGACGACATATGTGTTTATTGTTTTAACATCATCTTATTTCATCAGTCAATAAAATACAAGCATAAGAAATAAAACAACTGTAATAAAAATATATAAATAAAACTTGAAATTAATAGAATATGTAAAAGTTTACGTCACACCGGTTGCGGAACACTGATGTAGGCTATGGATGGAATTCGACCACCACAAAATCACATAACTGTTGCAGATAGAAATAACTTTGGGAAATTAAGTTATTTCTTCTTTTAACGAAATGAATTACTGAAGAAAGCAATCATAAAAATAAAACTGTTCTTTGAATAAAAATTCAGATAAATTATTAATACCGGTGCAAAATAAATTTTTAAAAAGTGGTCTGAAGAAGGGATTATAAAAGGACTGAAATTAAGATTTTTATTAAGATGGAATAGAATTCATGAAACAAAATATTATATCACATCATATAGTACACTTAATAACCATCTTCATGGATTTAAAGTGCAGTTTGGATATACCGAGGTATTTGTAAACCGGGTTCCATGTCATCCATTTTCTTGAAAGATTGCGGCATATAAGGCCTTAGAAGAACCTTTACACATTCTTCCACTTCCCAGGCGCTTGCTGCCGAATTAATATTTATAGAGTGCATAGTTACGCATTGGCTGATAGAACGTTATCATTGGATGCACTCGAAACACATCCCTGTAATTGACCTGCTGAGCAATAACCAATCCAAGGACATAGAACAGGTCCCTATTATCTTTAACCCGTACTTAAAATTCTTATGCACCGAAATTGCCAGGAAATGCTGGGTGTGTCTCGCTTACAGGAGGTACCCGACTATTTTTGACATGCTGCGCAATGGGAAGGACCCTCCCAACTCGAACAAGCTCTCTGGCATATATAATGTCCCCATTAGGGATAACAGATATGAGAGAGACCTGATTTACATTGGGTCAACTAAGCGCTCCATGGGAATCGGATTACAAGAATATCTCACTGATATATGACATGCAAGAACTATTACAGCCCTCTCTACAATGGACAATCTTCATTATGTTATATGTATATGCTTTAACCAGAATTTGGCTAAACTGTTTGTAATCTGACAGTCCTCCAGTTGTTTTAGAATTAATAAAGTGCTATTAAGATGTCTTAACTGTTCAGTCTACTTAAAGGCCAAAACATGGTGACTGACTGAAGTGGCATATCTGTCAACTACTGATTGGATAAGATATTGCTACTGAAAAGAAGATAAAATAAGCCATGGTAGCTAGTATGACTTCCATCCCATTACTGATTGCATTAGATTGTTCTGGAAGATTTTGAACTTGCTTCAGATTTGAAGTCAAAGGACATGAAAGTCAGGTTAGCAGCATTCCGATAAAATATTGGAAAAGAAGGCTTAATGATATATCTACAGAAAAAGTTAAATGACATTAAGCTTATGTTAGAGACTTTAGTGGCAGGTCTAAAATAATTTTCTAATGTTTAATCAAGAGTAAAATGAATCAGTAACAGCTTTCAACTAGATTTAAAAATCTATCAGCCACGTGTAATTTTGGAGCATTAACAAATTGATTAGAGATGCCCAATATCAATCTATGTGATTAAAAATGTTACACATTAAAGATATTGATGTTAATCAAGCCATTGAAATATGTAAAAGTAACAAATTGACAAAATTACAGGCTGAAAATTTAAATACTGATAAAGTACGAGAAGAAACATTGAATGCCTAAAAGAAAAAAGCATACATTAGAGGTGCATCAATGAAATACAATTTACTAAATGATAAGACTAAATGCAATAAACCTTCAGTTACCAACTATAGATTTTGTGGCGGAACACATCAGAAACAGAAATGCCCTGCTTTTGGAACAATTTGTAATTTTGCAAATTGAAAAATCTACAAAAAAAGAAAAATCATTTTAGTAAAGTTTGTAAACAAAAAGGTTAGCACAATCTATATGTGATTGAAGATTTGAAAACTTCAATTTCTTCAAATGACAATCAATCCTTTTACATGCTTTCTAAGAAAATAGGCCTAGAACACCTAGAAAATAAATTTTTTACCATTGAAAGACTCCAAACAAATGAAATATAACCTTTAATGCCAACTAGATACTAGATATTGGTTCTACTTGCAANTTTAAATTCGAATTTGTTATTGCATATTGGTTTAATTATAGAACGATTGTAAACGTTCCAGAAAATTGATCAAATTGAAAATAGTTCGTTTGATTCTCAGCAATTCTGATCATTCTCAGCAGTAGGTGTTATATAACAATTACTATGGTTGTTGAAATACTGAGTATAAATGGGGTTTGCTTGCAAAATTTTCGCGGGCGAAGTCGCGGGTAACAGCTAGTTCATATATATTTTAGAAGATACTGTCTCAAGACATTTTCTTGTTTTCTTTTTATTACCACTAGCAATTCATTGTAGATATAATTATAAAATAAATAAAACAGAAAAAATGGAATATTTGCATTTAATATTATAAATATTAATTATGACTGTTCAAACAAAAATGAGCTTTTTCTTTTATGCCTCAAAACATGACATCATGTTAACACATCAAAATATGTCATTCCTAGCATAATGTTCCTCTTACATGTTTGACACCCATTACTCCTAGTGACAACACACAGTCTCTCCCTAATGTTAATAAAAATCTGTGTTGTAATTTGTGCCTTTTTGCTTTGCTAATATTGTTGTCTTGTTGCAATCCTTCTTGTCCCAAACGGTCATCTGCAGATTAATTTACTCTGTTATCCATTTAATTGGTAACAATCCTTATCAAAAAAGAGTGGCTGAGCCTAGAGGCAGGCAACACCACATCCTATAACTGGTCATCATCCATACAAGATAAAATTAGTTATGTGTATGATGGGATTAACAATTCATAGTGGCTAATGCCCTAATAGGAAAATTATTTGCCATGAATTTCTTATTACAATCAAACTGTCATTGCTGCACAGTATTGTAATCAAGTTACTGTCTGGCAGAAGCCATTCATGCTAACACAGACATGGCCAACATACGGCCTGTCAAATGAATTTATGCAGCCCACGATTAATCTTTCAAAATTAGCTACTCAAGTCCGAAAAATCTTGACAAAAAAAATTCTGACACCTAAAAAAAAGGTCAACAACTCAGCATGCATTTAGAGTTAATACTCCATTGCAAATCTCTTAAGCACAGCATAGAATGTTGATGATGCATGGTAATGTGAAAAATGTATCTGTAATCTCTATGTACAATTTAGTCTTTATGGGGTGACACCACAATGGAATCTCGTACCACCTCAAAATCTTGCTGGGCAGCCTCTGGTTCGGCCTGTGAAAAAAGTTTTCTTTCCAATTCGACCCAGGGGCAAAAATTGTTGGCCACCCATGCTAACACAAAGATACATGGCAAACATCACAACAGCAATTTCAGACTTCATCTGGGCAAATATTCTACATCTGCCATACTCTTGGGACCTGACCCATAAATATTTTTATCTGTTTTGTTTCATGCAAGAAATTTACTCTGAAGACAGGACTGCACTGGAAAGTTTCCAGTGCAGTGTTGTCTTGAGAATAAATTTCTTGCATGGACTTGATTACTTGTCCAATAAGAAAATGTAATTAGCAATGGGGAAGAACACATGGTTGACTGATTTTTTTTTCTTATTCACATTTACATTCCATCATCATTTGGTGACGAAGTCAGTAGCATAAAGTTGCATCAAGTGAACATAAACAACAAGTTATTAAATGATATTGAATTTTATGATTATTACTGCTGAATTAAAAAGATTTGTTTTGAATTGTCTGGGTTATTATATTAAAAGCCATTAATATAACTGTCGAGCTTAGAGATGTTTATATCTCAATTCTTATATTTAATACTTTACAATTAGTAAAATTTTATACTAAATAAATATTCTTACACGTCACTCTTGCAGGTGAATACTTTATCCCGAATAGATTCAATTGCCATCCACTTAATTGGTAATGGTCCCTATCAGAAAAAAAAAGATAAGATTCATTGATATTAATAAATTCAATTATACAAATTTATTTTATTTTAAAAATATATTGAATTTGAGAATTGAAGAAATGTAACTTACTTTTCCAATTGTTATGTATACATAACAAGGAAAATATATAACCAAAACGTACTGGAAGTAGAATAAGTTGAAAAATAAATTACACCAATATAAATCCAGCAAAATTTAATACAATAAAAACGTTTTCAATCATTTTTCAATGATCATCCTCAGTTACCAAAAATAGAACATTAAATATAGGACATAAAATGCGTTCAAAATAAATACAAAAATAAAAATTAACGGAAAATGCCCTAGCGGACGAACTAATGAAAAATTAACAAAATAAACTAAATAAATAGTGAAAACTTAATAATTGTAAAAGGATCTCCACGAAGTGGACAATGAGTCGGCATCTCTATGGTTTATACAACCGGTTTCCATGTGCGCTTTATAGATTTCCAACCTCTCCAAATGTTTGATCGTTTGCCTATTAGTCATCGTTTTTATAATTGATGCTTGATCCCATTGCACATTTATATCCTGTTGCAATTATTAATTTATTAATTTTTATTTTATTTTATTTTATAATAATTTATTAATTATTAATTTATTAACAATTATTAATTTTTCACTATTTATTTAGTTTATTTTGTTTATTTTTCATTAGTTCGTCCGCTAGGGCATTTTCCGTTAATTTTTATTTTTGTATTTATTTCGAACGCATTTTATGTTCTATTTTTGTAACTGAAGGATGATCGTTGAAAAACGACTGAAAACGTTTTTATTATATTAAATTTTGCTGGATTTATATCGGTGTAATTTATTTTTTAACAAGGAAAAGTAATGGAATCTTGTCAAACTTGACTTTATGGGTTTTTTTTTACAAATCTCTACATTTTATGATCCCTTAAACCCAACGGGGGAAAATTCTGTGTATGTATTTGTGTGTTGGCATCTACAGTGGGTGATTGATTAAAGATCATAATTCATTCCAAGACCGTGTTCACTACCCAAATTGTTCTTTAATCAATTATCAATTTATCATAGACTTTTATGGGAATTTGATTAATTCATTCTGGAGATCCCAAAAAAACAGTTTTACTATTTACCACAAGAAAAATGAATAATGTTTTGTAAACTTACATCTCCTTTCTTGACATAATTCGAATATTTATAACAATCTTTAGCTAGACCAAAGTCACAAATTTTGACGACATTGTCTTCTGCCAGAAGCACGTTTCGAGCAGCTAGATCTCGGTGAATTAACTAGAAAAACAACCTCACATTTATCAAAGAATTGAAAAGATTAAATTATAGCTTATAGTACATAAAAAGATTATCAATATCAAGAAATATATAGCTAATACATAAATTTTAATTATTTACTAAAACAGCAAGAAAGACAATCTAAATACAGTAGTACCCCAAACTTACACGATAGGTGGGACCAAGAGATAACTGTGTAAGTCGAATTTGCATAAGTCGGTATAATTTCACAATTTGTGTGAAATACAAATCGGATGTATGTAAGCTAATAAATGTTCTCATTAATCTTATCTCATCTTTTGATTCGTTCACGGTTACAAGAAATCACCACATAGAGTCTCTCGAGTCTCCGTAGATATAACAAACACAGAAATAAATAACACAAAATAAATTGTAGCTATGCGTCAATTCCGCGCGACACGTCCGAACATGTAAGCTGAACAATAGTGTGGGGGGAGTGAGTAATCAAGAGTTGCCTGGCGCTCAAACAAAAGATGAATGGACGAGATTTGAAAATCGCGTAAGTGGGGATAGCATAAGTCAAGGTATTACTGTATTATTGAGATTTGATTATGTATAACCAGTGCTGTAAATAGCTCTTCATGTGCCTTGTGCAAAATTTTATTTTTGCCTCCCCTTCCAAGTCTTGGAAATGAAATGAAAAAGAAATACTATAAAAATGAAAATGTTCATTTTTAACCCTTTGACCACTAATGTCAGGAAATCAATTCCCATGGCAGAAAAATTTTAAATTTGGAAATGAAAATGAAATATTGATAATTTTTTAATATCCCACATCAGATCCATTTGTCCTGAACCATGTGCCTGTGACTTCTTGCATCTACTCAGTTACAGCACTGCAAATAAGAAACATTATACATTCAATCTTCTATTCTATAATTTGTGTAAAAAAATATTCAAAAAAAGATAAATTATTGCTTATCTTTAGCTATTAAATTTATCTGTAATGTATTATATAATAAATAATAATAGTATTCTGATTAAGTTTATTAATGCTGATTTATTCAATTAAACAACTAACTTGTCATTTGTCAAAAATAATTGTGCTTTTCTGTTTTGTTACTCATTTGAACATGACGTGACCTGAATGCAACTGGCATGCACAAAATGTTAATGCTAATGTTAGGAAGTACAGAAGCACAGGTTGTAAACTGTTTGTATTGACTCCTGGGGAAAGAATTTCCTTTTAGGAATTTAAAGAAAAAAAGCTTGGGGCTTTTGAAGGGCATGTTTTGAAACTACAACAAAAACACATGAATATGTCATTACAAAATAGAGAAAATTCAACAAAATGAGTAATAAAATAAACACTCAAATATGTTTTGCTAGGCCAGTAAAAAAAACAACAAAAAGTAAATGTGTCTTTATGAAAACAGAGAAAATTCAGCAATATGGATAACAACATAGACAATAACAAGTCCATTTTGTTACACCATTAATTTACACACTAGATCCACAGAAAATTTTATTGTTTTGTTAACCATTTTGCTAAAATTTCCATTATTAGGATTGTTTGGTTATTCTATTGTTTTACATGCTAAACATCAAAGGAAATTTATCTGAATCAGATATCAAGATACATGTTATTACACATTTACTTCAGTTATTTTTCCTTTTGTGTAGTATGTAAATGGATAACAAAAAGAATGCTAATAATTCTGTTTTGTTAGACTACCTATTTACATGTTGCTACTACTATTACTACTACCACTACCTAGCATTGTATTGTTTCCACTCTGTAGCAGGGTCCTCTGTTTGGCACATCTGTCTCCATCTGGTTTGATCCAAAGCATCCTCAAGGGGTTGCATTTATGTGTTGCATGTCCTCTAATCAATCCATCCAATGCTTCGTAGGCATGCCATGTGGTCATCAGGATTTTTTGGTAGCAAGAACAGTTCTTGCTACCAAAGAATCCTGGCCATGCATGTGTCCCTATCATCTGAGTCGTCCTTCATGCATTTTTGCCATAATTGGCACAACCCAAGTCATAGATGCATGTCCTCATTTATGGCATGGTCAAATCATGTTAGCCAAGGCACCATCAGAGCATCCACATTTCATTACATGTAAGATTTGCTTGTGTCTTGTCACCGGCCAGCACTCTGATCCATAGAGGGTGACTAGACATATCACTGTTCTATATACTTTTGACTCGAGATCAGATAATAAAACATGGCGGCATTTTATCCAGGCAGCATTGACCTAGGCCTGGGAATCTGGGATGCTGTCTGCAAATGAGGGACCAAAGTAGCTAAAGCTTTCCATATTCTTTAGGTCTTCTCCACAGATATTGATGGTTTCAATATCTGTGGAGAAGACCTAAAGAATATGGAAAGCTTTCAACAGTGGTTTGAAAGTAAATGAATTGGTCAGCTTGTTTTCCTGATTGCAACCCTATAGAAAACATTTTGGGATCTTGGTAGACCAAATTTATGACCAAAATCATCAGTAAGCTGACATTGAACACTGCAAAAAACAATTGAAATAAACATTTTGATAAATTTATTCATAAAAACCAATCCTTGTGGTCAGTGGTATAACAAACTGTGGACGGAACCAACATGCTACTTTCGGTGTGCAAAATGGTCTGGGGCTTGCATTCTTGCATATTATATATCATCTTGATGTTCAGTCAGAGCCCTAACTCACAAAGCCAATTCCATTTCTCTGTTGTTGGAGTTCATGATGCTGTCCATTCACCAGAAAGACATAATCAGCACTGAGTAGTGTCCAAGGATGAGGTGCCTGGTGATCAGCTGTTACAGTATCCATATACAGGATGAACAAAAGGGGTGAAAGGGCTGAGCCTTGATATACTCCAACACTTGATGGCAAATGGAGGTGATGTTCCCAATGCACAGTGGATTGCACTGGTGACATTGTGATAAAGCAGTTGGATCCATTGAATGTATGCCTCTGGGATGCTGTAGGATCATAAAGCATGCCAGATGAGTTCATATGGCATGCGGTCAAAGACCTTTTTCGGATCAAGGAACATCATGTGAATAGGCCTGGCCTTCTCATGGTGTTTCTCCAAAAGTAGCCAGGCAATATATATTGCATCCATTGTTCCAGTCCCTTTAATAAAACCACATTGAATCAGGGAGATGGTAAAAATGCTGTGAGATCTAGCTTCAATAATTCTTTCATGGCATGATGGGAGTCAGATTAGTCAGTAGTTCATGCATTCAGTTACATCTCCCTTACTCTTCCAGATCAGCACCGTGGTACAGGTTGTTTAAGCACGTGGTGCAACCCCTTCATTTTGGATCCAGTTAAAAAAGATCAGTGAGGATTGCAATAACCTGATGGCCAAGGGTTTACCACATTTCCACCAGGATGAAAAATGGGAAGATCAGTTGCCTTCCCATTTTTCATCTTCTTCACCTCTCCTCAACCTCCTGAATGGTGATTTGGGGTACTGGTCCAGAGACTGGGTCAGCATTCTGAATTGATGGTTGGTTACATCATTCATTGCCAATTTTGGAAAAATAGTCACTCTAGTGACTATTACAGTAGAGCATCATTTATCCAAATCAATTGGGGACTGCGGTTGTTCGGATAACTTATTTTTCGGATAACCAATTATGTATGAAAAAATATCCCATGTTGAAATTTTTCTCCATCGCGTGTCGCTTCATATTGAATTTTCGTCGATGTTAAGCCTAATGTAAACTTTTTAAAATAATAATCGTGGCTATTGTATCATTAAAAATTATTTCTTTATTTTTTACAAACAAAATAAATATATTAAGAAATATAAAAACAAAAAAATTATACTTTAAAAGTTAATCTAGTATCAAAAACGTTCGATTCGGCATGACACACAGTCCTCAGAAGAACACACAAAAGTGCCAGTGCTGCCAGCTAAAACACATCAACAACAAAAATATTGGAGTAGCCCAAGATATAGCCAAAGATTGCAGCGCCACAGCACTAGCGAAAATTAAAATTTGCCGACTGGAATTCTTTCGGATAACCAACTTTCGGATAAACGACACTCTACTGTATTCTTAATAGTCACTAGAGTGACTATTTTTCCATTTTAGAAATTGTCCATTTTCTATTTTTCCAAATTACTATTAGTTCATGTCAACAGACAAAGGATAGCATGTGGATCTCACAAGAGCTGGCAGTGTTCATCTTTCACATGCTTGATCTGGCTAATGACCTGGGTGGTTTGATGATGTGTATTGGCCAAATGGTAAATTTTCTTTTCCCCTGCAAGCGTGTCCAATTCTTTGTATATATGGCCATAGTATTCAGCTTTAGTTGTTGCCACAGTACACTTGTCTAGAACCACTGCTTCAGTGTTCTCTTTTTCTCCTTCAAAGCCATTTGTACTTCCTCATTCCACCACCAAATTTGCTTGTCAATGGCTCATTTCCTCAGCTTGGTCTTCCCAAGGATGGTACATGCCACAGCATGGGCCTGCCAAACCAAATCATCACAAATGGCTAATACTGGTCGATCCATATCAACTTGTATAGGAATAAGAGCATCTAAGAGCTGGGCATTGCAATCTGGTAAGTGCCACCATTTTATTTGTTCTGCTCCAGTAAATTGGGGCCACCTTGGGCCCCAAATGTCCAGTTTAAAGTCCATGATGAGAGGCCAATGTTGACAGATGATTGCTTCTGAAGGAATCACTTTTACATCTTGCATCAATTTCAGGTCTCATCTTCTGATGAGCAAGTAGTCAATTTGGGTAGTATGATCATTGTTAGCATAGGTGATAAGGTGGGTTGATCTTTTCTTCAAAAAGATATTGGTCACTGCACGTTCACGTGCTTTGGCGCAGTCCAAGATACAGTTTCCATCATCATTACAAATGCAGTACCCATTTCCTCCATAGTACTGGTTGTAATTCAACATGACCATTGAGGTCACCTTCCAATATCAGACATTCTTCATGGTTGACGGTTCATAGATAAACGTCCAATCTCTCCCAGAATTTGTCCTTTTCAACCACAGTGTATCCTGTCTGGGGGCATAGCATATGGACACCTGGGGAGTGGTTGTGCTAGACTCAATTTTGATGACCTGACATTTGGTGCACCTTCACTATATTATCCCGTTATTTTTTACTGATCATGATCCCAATTCCCAATGCCATTCTGAATACTGGTTTCACCATTGTAATAAAGCTTGTACTCTTCACTGATCTGAGCTTCACTCCTCTCCACGTTGTTTGTCGGATGCAGCTGATATAAATGTGGCAGAGGCCTTCAGCATTTCAGCTGAAGGCCTGCCACAGTTCTCGGTTTCATCCAGTCATTGTATCAATGTTGATGGTTACAATTCATAGGTTAACTTGCTTATTTTTTATGTCACTCATGCACGGACAGTGCAAATTGCCTATTGGAAATGTCCTAACATTGTCCAGATTTCAAGAAGACGTTACCATTTGATGTGACTAGTAATCAGTAATACTCCAGCTGGTGTGTTGATTCCCCTGTTGTTGGATAGTTCAAATACTAAGTTAAGTTAATTTCAAAAACTCAAACACTTCTATTTCAGAATTGACCCCTCTGATTTACATGCTGCACCTAAAGAAAAATAAACCGAAATGGTCTACACATAGCAATAAATTTAATTTGTTACACCAGCAATTTTCTTTGTGGGAAAACAATTACCAAACTGGTTAAATTTGTAATTCATTCCAAGATTATGTATTATTGCTGTTTTTAAAAATTTTCAGAAAAATGAATGGTTTTATTACATAAATATACTGTGCAATGGCTTATAGTGTAAAAGTCATTTTATTTAAAACAAAATATGCAATTATCATCAAACCAGCAAAAATTCAATTTAACTAATTGTTAAACGAATGTTTTCATCCATTTTCAATGGTCATCTTCAGGTTTCGAAGTAATGGAACATTTGTCCAAAGAACGCAAATTCCAAACATTTTTAAAAAGTTGCACATCATGAAAATACATGCCTGCTCAATGTTGCATTTAATAAGGTTAAATTAGACTTCAAACTGACTTCCAGTTTTTAAAAAATACTAAATTTAAAATCTATTGCATGTCAAAGCATGCCCTCCAACCGGCTGCTAATGGGTCCATTTCTTTAAAATTAATTTCTGTCCCCCTCCCACATGTTTTAAATATTTCCAGTTGTTCAAGATATTTCAGATTGGCAGGGTTATTGCAACGTTATAGTAATTGGGCCTTGTCATATTTAACCTAGACATCATTATCACTGGCAAAAGCAGCCAATGCATTATCATTTTGTTTAAGACAAAAGAAAAAAATAAACAGAACAGTAACATAACTTATGACAAACACTATGTAAACAAGCGAGCGCAGTGATCTTTTAGCATTGTACCTACTCAAACATCCAGTTTGAGCAGGTGCCAACTCCAGTTAACAATATTCCATATAATTCCCAAAAGGTCAAAACCTTTCATAAAGGTTGAAATTTTGGTGCATAAATTTCTGATTATAAATAATTGTGGACATCAGTATTGAAGAATTCAAACATAAAGGGTGTGGTGTACTTTATCTAATCATCTTTGTTAACATACAAGGGTGGGCCAAAAGTCACTTTATAACACTAAAGAAATTATTGTTTCTTCGAAAATTTGCCTTAACAGCTGCATGTTGTTCTGGCGTTAATTTACCAATAATTTATGTTCAAATTCCGTATTTTAAAAATCTGAAAAATAAGATATATAATATAATAATAGCAAAAACATTATTTAATTTTTACACGGTAAAGTGACTTTTGGTCCACTCTGTATATTCTTACTCCTTTCATTCAAAATTAATGAAGCAGTTGTATGTACTTGTTAATTTTGTAAGTAAGAAGTTAAAGCCTACATGTTATTGAAACAAACCTTTTCAGACAATGAAACTGCATTAACTAAAATGTAAACAATTTTGGTAATGTTTAAAGAATAACTGACATCTTTTTAATAAACTGCCTTTGGCTTAAAAAAATTATAATTTGCAAATTCTGAATTAAAATTTAGTTAAAACAGACAAAAAATACATGATATTAAAAATTAAATAAAAAAAAATGGACTTGCAGTCTGGTAGCCTTTGTTTCATCATTATAGTTACCTCTGTCCTTCCTTGTCATGTCCATCTCCAAGGGAATACATATAAATTGCATTAAAGTTTGATTTAATGTAAATGAACTAGGGTCAATGTGTCTCATACACTGAGAGACACTGGGAGATGAAAAATGAGACACCCATTATATCACCATAAGGACTTGTCTATGCCAACAGGGAGATTAATAATGAGGTACTACAGGTTAAATGCAAGACATTTTTGTATAAAACATTGCTCTATGATATTTAGAAGATAAGATAAGAAATAATAGATAAGATTTAAGAAATAGATAAGATTAAATATTCATCAGTTTTGAAAAGTGTCTCATGTTTATCCACATTGACCCTACTTTTTAGTTTTTCTCTGATAATTGTTTGGTATCTTTATTATTTCATTCAAAACTCACACCTATAAGAACAAAGAAATATTTTTACTATGATACAGCACAAATAAAAAAGTTTCATGTAAATTAATAACTGGTGAATAAAATCTGGTCTCTCTTTTTGAAATGTACTGTACAAAACTCAGACAAAAGATGATATATGCAATAAAAACACTTCCGTTCTTACACCGTGGTGCCTGAAGGAAAAACGAATACAGAAGTACCTCAGGATAAGAAATTAATCTGTTCCTAAACTGAGATCGTATCATGAAAATGTCATAAGGTGAATCATTTTTCCCCATACGATTACATGTAAAACCAAATAATCTGTTCCAACACAAAAATCACACTCAAATTAAAGCTAAGTAGTACATTGAAAAAAAAAACTTTAGTAAGGAAAACACTGAAAAATGCATTTTGTAGCTGTAAATGTATAAATAACCATAATAGAATAATAATTGATTAAAAAAATGTAGTTTTATTTGCACTTTACCTTTGAGGATAAGTAGAGGTGGAGGGCAGAGGGGAGAGAGAAGGAAAATGATACTAAAACTTAACTTATATAACATAATGTAACAATAACTTAAAAATAACTTAACACTAATTTTTTTATCTTTTCTGTTTTATATATATATTTTTAAATTTTTTATTCANGGGAGAAGGGAAATGATACTAAAACTTAACTTACATAACATAATGTAACAATAACTTAACAATAACTTAGATAAAAAAATTAGTGTTGTTTTATAATATATTTTTAAATTTTTTATTCACTGCTTTTTGCTTTCTTTCCTTCACTTCCACCAGCCCTTTCACTGGATAGAGATTGCTTTGTAAAACATCTCTCCAAAGAGGTTTAGCTTTGCCTACTTTTTAAATGTTTCTAAAATGACTTAGGCAAATTTCATTAAACTAAGCAGCAATACGGCCAGTGTGAACCTTTTTGGAATGTTTCTTTTCAATAAAATCAGTCACTTTCCGATAATACCTCGAGATTTCTTTTATCGAGCGAGATCCTTCCACGACGAAGCAAACACGCGGACTGAGACTGATGAACAGAAGGAACACGTGATCATGACGCTGCAAACTAATGTAATGTTGTATGGTGAGTTTTTGTTCGTACCACGAAGCAAAAATATCTTTGAATTTCATGTCGTATCCTGAAAATTTTGTATGCTGAAGTGTTCGTATCCTGAGTACTACTGTATTCGTGAATTAAAATTTTTTATAACAATTTTACTAAACAACATATTGAAAGCATTCAGTTGGTGACATTCAATCACTGAGCACTGACCAAATTGCACATCATCTTCATATGTATGGATGTAATAATACAATTATTAACCAAACAAAAACATCTGATGTATAAAAAAATTGTGCTAGGTAAAGTTTTACAATTTTTCAACAGTCAAAATTTTTCTTAGGAGTTTTTCTTTAGTAAAGACAAGCGTGGTGCTTGGAAGTGGTACCCACAAGATTTTTATCAGTATTATTGTTTTATACATTTCACTTCTATACACCAAGCTTATATTTACCAAAGAAAAACTTCTAAGAAAAAATTTGATTGTCATCTAAATTGTCTTCAAGTTTTTACTTGGCACAATTTTTTTACATCTCAGATGGTTTTGTTTGGATATCAAAAATACATGACATATAGAAATAAATATGGAAGAAGTATGTAACCATAAATTGTTTTCCTCTGGCAATATTGTTACAAAGGAACGTGATTTTTTAAATAATAAAAAAACAAAATTTAAGGTTAAGAATGTGTAATTCAGTTGACAAAGGTCAACTGTAGCCATGACATAAGAAAACACATTGCATTTCAATCGAGTGCCCCACAAGAGAATCTAAACACAAGAGTGCCAAAATAACAAATACTGATGTATAAATTTAAACTTAAAAATACTATAATTATCTCTAACTAGTTTGTCATTATAAATTCATTATTATAAGCTATTATAATTCTTATTTGTGTTCTTAATCTATATATATCTATATATATATATATATACAGTAGACCCCCTATAACGCGGAGATACGTTCCTCGTTATACAAATTTCATGTTGTAGGAATCCTTAAATACGTAAGCCAATCACAGCCCAACACATGTGAAGTTTACAGACTACGCTGTTTGAAAGGTTTTATTCCATAAAATTAATTGATTCTCGACTAATTCGACTTAACATTTCCAAAACATGTATAATTTTTTGGGAATAATACGTATAAACTATGCTATAAACAAAAAATTGTAGGATTACTTACCGAGTGTGCACCGTTTGACATCGCCATTACTAAAGCTTGTTTTTGTCGCGGACCAGCGCACCAAACGGTGGCCGCGATTTCTGATGTTATTTTCCTGCGAAAACTTCATTGAACTTTGGAGACATCATTAATAGAAATAATTTTTATGGCCGTTAAATAAGAAATGTTTCTTTCACAAGAAATGTATAAAATTACAGTACTGTATTAGACTTACGGTACCTAATTTACATACTGTACAGACGATGGTGAACAACTTACTCGCCTAAACTCTCCCTAGCATGGCGCTAGACAGCAGAAAGTATATATATAATTATAATAAAGTTAAAATAAATTAAGTTAATATATAATTATATATACAGTACCTAATTTATATATAATACTGTACAGATGATAGTAAACTCAACTTACTCGTATATAATTATAACTGTTCTAATATTTTTAACGATGCATGTTCCATCTTTAGCTTTTTATGAGTTTAANCTGCACCATATCTGTCGTTGAACTATGGAGACATCATTAATATAAATAATTTTAATGGCCGTTGAATAAGAAATGTTTCTTTCACAAGAAATGTATAAAATTACAGTACAGTGGTACCTCAGGATACGAAATTAATCCGTTCCGAAACTGAGATCGTATCATGAAAATGTCGTAAGGTGAATCATTTTTCCCCATACGATTACACGTAAAACCAAATAATTCGTTCCAACACGAAAAACACACTCAAATTAAAGCTAAGTAGTACATTTAAAAAATAACTATAGTAAGGAAAACAATGAAAAATGCATTTTGTAGCTGTAAATGTATAAATAACCATAATAGAATAATAATTGATTAAAAAAATGTAGTTTTATTTGCACTTTACCTTTGAGGATAAGTAGAGGTGGAGGGCAGAGGGGAGAGAGAAGGAAAATGATACTAAAACTTAACTTATATAACATAATGTAACAATAACTTAAAAATAACTTAACACTAATTTTTTTATCTTTTCTGTTTTATATATATATTTTTAAATTTTTTATTCACTGCTTTTTGCTTTCTTTCCTTCACTTCCACCAGCCCTTTCACTGGATAGAGATTGCTTTGTAAAACATCTCTCCAAAGAGGTTTAGCTTTGCCTACTTTTTAAATGTTTCTAAAATGACTTAGGCAAATTTCATTAAACTAAGCAGCAATACGGCCAGTGTGAACCTTTTTGGAATGTTTCTTTTCAATAAAATCAGTCACTTTCCGATAATACCTCGAGATTTCTTTTATCGAGCGAGATCCTTCCACGACGAAGCAAACACGCGGACTGAGACTGATGAACAGAAGGAACACGTGATCATGACGCTGCAAACTAATGTAATGTTGTATGGTGAGTTTTTGTTCGTACCACGAAGCAAAAATATCTTTGAATTTCATGTCGTATCCTGAAAATTTTGTATGCTGAAGTGTTCGTATCCTGAGTACTACTGTATTCGTGAATTAAAATTTTTTATAACAATTTTACTAAACAACATATTGAAAGCATTCAGTTGGTGACATTCAATCACTGAGCACTGACCAAATTGCACATCATCTTCATATGTATGGATGTAATAATACAATTATTAACCAAACAAAAACATCTGATGTATAAAAAAATTGTGCTAGGTAAAGTTTTACAATTTTTCAACAGTCAAAATTTTTCTTAGGAGTTTTTCTTTAGTAAAGACAAGCGTGGTGCTTGGAAGTGGTACCCACAAGATTTTTATCAGTATTATTGTTTTATACATTTCACTTCTATACACCAAGCTTATATTTACCAAAGAAAAACTTCTAAGAAAAAATTTGATTGTCATCTAAATTGTCTTCAAGTTTTTACTTGGCACAATTTTTTTACATCTCAGATGGTTTTGTTTGGATATCAAAAATACATGACATATAGAAATAAATATGGAAGAAGTATGTAACCATAAATTGTTTTCCTCTGGCAATATTGTTACAAAGGAACGTGATTTTTTAAATAATAAAAAAACAAAATTTAAGGTTAAGAATGTGTAATTCAGTTGACAAAGGTCAACTGTAGCCATGACATAAGAAAACACATTGCATTTCAATCGAGTGCCCCACAAGAGAATCTAAACACAAGAGTGCCAAAATAACAAATACTGATGTATAAATTTAAACTTAAAAATACTATAATTATCTCTAACTAGTTTGTCATTATAAATTCATTATTATAAGCTATTATAATTCTTATTTGTGTTCTTAATCTATATATATCTATATATATATATATATACAGTAGACCCCCTATAACGCGGAGATACGTTCCTCGTTATACAAATTTCATGTTGTAGGAATCCTTAAATACGTAAGCCAATCACAGCCCAACACATGTGAAGTTTACAGACTACGCTGTTTGAAAGGTTTTATTCCATAAAATTAATTGATTCTCGACTAATTCGACTTAACATTTCCAAAACATGTATAATTTTTTGGGAATAATACGTATAAACTATGCTATAAACAAAAAATTGTAGGATTACTTACCGAGTGTGCACCGTTTGACATCGCCATTACTAAAGCTTGTTTTTGTCGCGGACCAGCGCACCAAACGGTGGCCGCGATTTCTGATGTTATTTTCCTGCGAAAACTTCATTGAACTTTGGAGACATCATTAATAGAAATAATTTTTATGGCCGTTAAATAAGAAATGTTTCTTTCACAAGAAATGTATAAAATTACAGTACTGTATTAGACTTACGGTACCTAATTTACATACTGTACAGACGATGGTGAACAACTTACTCGCCTAAACTCTCCCTAGCATGGCGCTAGACAGCAGAAAGTATATATATAATTATAATAAAGTTAAAATAAATTAAGTTAATATATAATTATATATACAGTACCTAATTTATATATAATACTGTACAGATGATAGTAAACTCAACTTACTCGTATATAATTATAACTGTTCTAATATTTTTAACGATGCATGTTCCATCTTTAGCTTTTTATGAGTTTAATTTCGATGTATACTACACAAATATCTGAAAATATGTAAATATAGTAAGAATGCCATGCGATCCCAATCATATCTTAAGTCTTGATTTAACTTGCAATTTTCCACTGGCAGTGGCAAAGATGTA
>NW_019385921.1:0-4775 GCF_000671375.1 Centruroides sculpturatus | reverse complement strand
AATATAAATAATTTTTATGGCCATTGAATAAGAAATGTTTCTTTCACAAGAAATGTATAAAATTAGTGCTGTATTAGACTTACGGTACCTAATTTACATACTGTACAGACGATAGTAAACTCAACTTACTTGCCTAAACTCTCCGTAGCGTGGCGCTGGACGGCGGAAAGTATATATATAATTATAATAAAGTTAAAATAAATTAAGTTAATATATAATTATATATACAGTACCTAATTTATATATAATTAATATATAATTATATGTATGGTACCTAATTCATATATAATTTATATATAATACTGTACAGACTATAGTAAACTCAATTTATCCGCCTAAACTCTCCGTAGCGTGGCGCTGGACGGCGGAAAGTAGTTCGGCTGTTTGTTTGCGATGACGTTTTACACGTCCCTTTTAGCGTCTTTATACAAATATTGTTGCAATTTTTTCGCCGCGTTATAGAAATCTACATTATAGGAACTCGCGTTATAGGGGGTCTACTGTATATAAAAATAAACGTGTATGTCCCTATATTTCACTTTTCAGCCAAAACTACACGTCACACATGAATGGTGTTTGTATGTGGTAGTAGCCCCAAGTCTCCATTCGTGCACTATGGTGGTTGTGTCTCGATGGCTATAAGGGTGCGGGAGATATGAGGCTGAAAGTGGTTGAAAGTGGCTTTCTATTTCGAATGTTTTGTTCAAATTTGTTTGAATTAAATTCGAACGTAAAATTTGAATATTGGTTCGATTATAGAACGATTGTAAACGTTCCAGAAAATTGATCAAATTGAAAACAGTTTGTTTGACTGGACGTAAAAATTCTCTAATTAGTCTGGAAACAAAGGACCTAATTCTTGCATTCTGTGAAAACGGGTAAGATTGGCTATAATGTAATTATCTTAATCTTCATTATCGTTACTTTTTGCCCACAAATAAAAACCCAGCGAAGCGGGTCCTTGCAGATAGTATATATATAAAAATGGACGGGTGTGTCCCTATATTTCACTTTTCAGCCAAAACTACACATCGCACATGAATGGTGTTTGTATGTGGTAGTAGCCCCAAGTCTCCATTCGTGCACTATGGTGGTTGCGTCTCGATAGCTATATGGGTGCGGCAGATATGGAATTGAAAGTGGCTGACTTCGAAGATGTGTAACAATGGAATTGTTAACAATAGAAGTGTTAAGAATGGAAATGTTAACAATGGAAGTGTTGAGTAACAATGGAAGTGTTGAGTAACAAAGGAAGTGTTAATATAAAGCGGCATGCAAAATTTACAGGTGATTTTTTGCATTTTTGCGGGAAATCGAACATATTTTTAGACTCATGTAAAAATTCTCTAATTAGTCTGGAAACGGGGGACCTAATTCTTGCATTCTGTGAAAATGGGTAAGATTGGCTATAATGTAATTATCTTAATCTTCACTATCGTTACTTTTTGCCCAGCGAAGTGGGTCCTTGCAGCTAGATTCTAGATTAATTAGAAAAACAGTCTTTTACATATAAAAAAACTATATTACATACAAATGTACGAACAAATAAAAACCCAGCGAAGCGGGTCCTTGCAGCTAGTAATATATAAAAAACAAAGAAATTTTAACTTAAAAATTTCTTTTAGTATCTTCTAAATGTTAACAGAAGAATGTTTTAGATAAGTTTAATATTATTTATTCACAAAAAGTTATGAATCTTGGCACTATCTTTGTAAATAAATAAATTTTCAATTATATAATTCAAGTTATAGGTGTTTATAGATGTAAATTATATATTATAATTCATTGGTTGATAATTTTTGTATTTGACATGAAGTGTTAGCAATGCCTTTTCTAACTAGCTTACTGAATTGTGTTTGTTCTCAAAACTTGATCCATTGGTTTTGATAAAACTTTGCCATTTTCCATTGTGACAAGTAACCTAAAAATGTAATGAAAATGAGGATTCATGAGTTCATTTTTGACATACAGTATGGTCAAAGTAACAATGTTGATGTTCCCTGACACAATTGACCATTCCTGATGGAATTTAGGGTACAAAAATAAAAAACACAAGTATTGCATGTACCTAACAGAAAATGGATACCGAAAACAAACCAATGTGAAATTAGATATGTGTAACCATTGGCTCACAAAGGACAACACGCAAAAAGAAACATTGCCATACATTAGATCAGTGTTCCGCAACCGGTGTGCCATCACATGGTGAAAGGTGTGACGTGAACTTTTACATATTCTGTTAATTTCAAGTTTTATTTATATATTTTTATCACAGTTGTTGTATTTCTTAAGCTTGTATTTCATTCTCTGCTGCAGTAATCAACAATCAACAAGAATGAACAATCATCATGAAATACAATGATGATTGTTCATTCTTTATTACAAGCCATGCATTTTTATGTATTCATTTTATGTATGCATTTTTATGTAAGAAATTATATGTAAAATAATTTGCTCACAAATGTTGATGTCTTTTAATAACAATAATAATAGGTTAGTGGCATTACATAATTCTATTAATAGTATCATATCATACGTTTTTGAGGGGAATAACATTTTCGTGTGCCGTGTTGAGTCATGGGTGTGCTACGCAAGTAGAAAAAGGTTGCGGAACACTGCATTAGATAATGAAAAAATATTTGATTACACACACACACACAAAAGTATACCCTTACACATTCAAGCACATGTCAATATTTTGATTACATGCAGTAAAAAAATAATTTATCTAAACTAATACTAATTTAGAAATTTTTAATTATGAAAACACAATGGTCCACCTCAATTCTATTGCAATATGACAAAGTTGTGTGGTGTCCCTAGTAATTAAAATTAAAGACAAAGTCCATTGAAACAATTACCTTTTACACACACTTTCTTTCTTTTCACTTTCATTTTCCAAAATCCATCATGTGATAATCTGGCCTTTCATTTTAGGCTACGTGAATTCTTGTAAAATATTTCAAAATTACAAAATTAACTGGACAGTAATTTTTATTGTAATTAAAATTATGAATTAAATATTTGACAATCATCACCAAGAGACAGCTTGAAATCTACATAGTAACAGAGCTTCTCTCAGTGGATAAAAGTTCAAGCAGAAGTATGTTCCTGTTACTGTATGAATGGGAAAATAGAAGATGTCAGTTTTGTTTCTGTTGTTTTTTGGAAAGTTTTTTTAACCTTTTTAACTAGATTTTTTTTTCATATTGTAAGGAAATTTCAAACATGTGATGACCAAGTAGCCTAAAAGGAAAGGTCGGGTCATCATATGATGCATTCCGAAAGATGAAAGTGAATAAAAAGCGACTAATTTGACAGGGTTTGCCTTCAATTTTAATTAAATTGTGACAGTTACTTCAGTTACTTGCTATGTTTGTTTTTAGATATTTTAATTATTATTTTACTTCATAGAATAAACTGATCACTTTACTTTCGTATGTCTTTGTCTCTCGCTCTTTTGTCTTGCTGGCTTATTTCTTCAAATACAGCAATAGTGGAGATGGAGACAGATATATACAGTATATATATCTATATATTCTGTTTATCAGAAACAAAGGACAGAGAGAGAGATTGTGTGTGTGAATAAAATGGCTGAATAAGAACATTTTTAAATGTATGTTGAGGATATTACCAGATTGGAGACAAAGAGATGATGACAATAAAACTTAGTAGTTAAAAGATTCGTGGAACAATAAGGAAAAAGAAAATATAAGTTTGATTCACTGACGAGACATCAATTGCCTTACACTATGCCATTCCAACTCTGATTTGAGCAGAAGACCCAATATTGTTCTGACCCTTCCACCATTTTGGGTCAAGGAACATCTCTTTCACTGATCTTTCCTACTCTTTCTTCTCTTCCTCATACTTCTGTTTCATTACTTATAATTAGTTTTAAGTTAGCTTAAATTATTGCAGATGAACACTCAATAAACATTATTGTGGTTATTGTAAAACTTACATGAAGGGATCAAAAGATAAATTTCTTATACCTATGATATCAACATTTGTTTGCTTCTTTGTTAGTCTGAAACCAAAATATCTCACAAAATAAATTCTGCTAATTTATGAAAGCCAACCTTCTATTAAATAAAAGAAGTGTTTTTGGTCAAAATCAGACCATTCTTTGATATAAAATCTTGGAATTGTGAGGTAACAGGATTTTAGTCTCAATCAAGTATCAAAGATAAAAAAATTTTGATTTTTTATCAAAAGGGCCATGACAAGACAATGTAAGTAGATATGGGTACAGAAACTCAAGATAACAGATAATTCATTGATTCATTTAAAACACCATTTATTCTAGAGAGAGAGAGAGAGATAATCTCAAATCTAATGCTGTTAAAATATCAAAAATTTAACTACAATCACTTCATATACATTATTATTAGGAAAATTTACATATTCTAAATTTATTTTAAAACTATATACAGGGTGTATCACAATGACATTTTAAAAATTTGGGTGATTGTAGACAATGAAATTTTGAACGTTTTGATATAAGGAACCTATAGCCGGAAATTTGAACTAAAGTGTCTACAGCAGTAGGAAGTGCTTGACCGCCCTTCACTTTGGTAGCTACCCTTCTGTCCACTAACATCATGTTATTGCTGCGGATGGAAGACTGTAAACACACAAATACAGTGGTCTAACTGAGCCAGTGTACAGGACATTGTGTACTTACAAGGGAACTGTCGGAGTGTCTTCTAATAAATTTTAATAAAATTTAGTTAATAACTACGTTAAAAGTATACAAACTCTATTTTAAATTT
>NW_019385920.1:47103-125729 GCF_000671375.1 Centruroides sculpturatus | reverse complement strand
CCATATGATATTGTGGTAAGTTTTGTGAAAAATCTTGCATTTTTATCTACACATGATATTCCACTGTCAAGAATTAGTTTCTGGTGATAATAATTAATGGAAAACATTTGCTATAACATTTGTGGCTCAGGTGATGGTTGATATATGGCTCTGGCAAATTCTGTAGAGTGATGAGGTTCACTTTCATTTGCATGGTAATATGAACATTTATAGCTGCCCTATTTGGTCTGACAAATATCCACACATTCCTCAACAAATTCTGCTGCACTCACCAAAGGTAATGGTGTAGTATGGTTTCACAGCATCCTTATTTTTGAAGAAAACTCTGCATCTGGACTAATGACATGTTTTATGGGTCAAAAAAAAATCCCTAGGAATTTTTGGGGGTGATCTGACTGGATATGTTGGCCTTCGTCCCTCACCACCTGGCTGCCCCATTGTGGGCCTGGCAATACACATAATGGGCTTGCTAAAAGAGATCCTCTTAGTGCCCATAGGGTCAAAAGAGCAAAATCAAAATTAGAAAAGCATCATTTGGATGTTGTCAAGCAATTTTAAAAGGTTATTTGGGCTGCAGCGTGTCACTTCTCAAGTTGTCCTGAAAATGTTGCATTTTTTCTTTTCCCAAAGCAGTGTGTTCAAGTGGCCGAGGAAATTCTTTCATGAGGAAAACTGTTCTTAATTATGGGTGGCAAAAACTGGAACTATGTTTTTGGTACTGAAACAGCTCAACAATTTAGTGAATGGCAATAGATTCGTTGATAAATTATAATTGAAAGGTACTGTATTAACAAAATGGTTAATTTTGCATGCACATTAATACTGCAGTTACTAGAAAAGTTAAATGAGTTTGTCATTATATGAGCAGAATTAGTTTGGTCTATCTAGTTTAAACTTGGTGTAAGATAACCAAGGATTATTATTGCATACAGATCTAAAATGGACCAAATATACAGCCATTAAATTTTCTGACATTTTAGAAACAATCTCAGTATCTGGATATTTGTATCAGAATTTTGATTTCAGTACATATATGAAACATTGTAGATTAAACAAACACACAAATACTAAAAAATCTAGCATGATCACATGTCTAGCATGTCTAAAAAAATACACATGCATCACTTTCCTGTTCCAAGCAAAATTTTAGACTATACGAATTGTTACTGACATCCAAAATAAATTGTTGTATGTTTAGTTTGCATCTACAAATGATTAATACATTGTCCACATATTCAGTGTATAAATGTATGTTCTACTTGTGGGTAGAATGCAGTTCTCCAGAGTTATTAGCACCATTTCACATAGCACTCAGACAGGCTGTTTTGAATTATTCAATACCATCAAATTGGGGGGGAAAAACAAATCACATCAGCCAACTCCAAAACCTGCCTGTAGGACTGCTGTGTGACATGCTTAAAAAGAAAAGTGAGATGTAAATAGCAGAAACAATGCTCCAAATATTATATTGGGTTGTTTGGAAAGTAATTTCATTTTTTTACCATCACAGGGATTAGTTGTATTTTTACCTGCTGGTTTCATTCTAATTTGTATTGTCATTATATATTTTGACAGCTGACATTTCAAAGCTTATTTGTAAAAAATTTTGTTTGATTTTTTGCAATTGTTTCTTTTTTTGTGTTCCATCAAATAAGGAAAATTGAAAGCAGAATTTTCAGCATATTTTGCGTTTTTATCATCAAAAAACTAAGCATGCTGTTCAAGCAAGAAAAAAATTGTGCACATGTATGAAGATGTGTTGACAGAGTGACAATGCCAAAACTGGTTTGCAAAATTTTGTTATGGCAATTTCGATATTGAAGATGAACCACATTCTAGAAGGCCAGTTGAAGCTGATGAAGACAAATTGATTGAAGCAAACTACCGAATAACAATACAAGAAATCACTAAGAGGTTAAATTTGTCAAATTCAACCATTTATGATCACTTGAATGACTTGGTTTCATTTCAGAGCTCAATATATGGATTCCACATGTTCTTAAAGAAAGAGATTTGCTCCATTGCATTGACATCTGTGATTTGCTTCTCAAACATCAAGAACATGAACCATTTTTGAAGCGAACTGGAGATGAAAAATGGATTGTTTATAACAATGTCGAACGCAAGCGATCATGGAGTAGAAGAGATGAGCCAGCTCAAAGCACTTCGAAAGCCAACAGCCATAAAAAAAAGTGACGCTTTCTGTTTGGTGGAATTTTAAGAAAATTTCTTTTTTTTTTCTTTAGAACTTCTACCAGACAATTCCACAATTGATTCGGAAATGTACTGCTACATTTCCAAAGCTCATCCAAGTAAGGCACAAACCCATGACCGAACTCTGTGTTCAGAGTACAAAGACTGCTTGGCCACTGGTGGGTGCGGGTGTGGTAGCACATCCCATCCAAGCTGTAACAGCTTCTGATGAGTTACCAAACTTGTGTGAGGTCTGGCATTATCATGGTGAAACACTGCACCTTTTTTGTTTGATGGTATCACTCAATTTGTCCAGTTGATAGCAGTGCATTTCCGAATCAGTTGTGGAATTGTCTGGTAGAAGTTCTAAAAAAAAAAAAAAGAAATTTTCTTAAAATTCCACCAAACAGAAAGCATCACTTTTTTTTTATGGCTGTTGGCTTTCGAAGTGCTTTGAGCTGGCTCATCTCTTCTACTCCATGATCGCTTGCGTTCGACATTGTTATAAACAATCCATTTTTCATCTCCAGTTCGCTTCAAAAATGGTTCATGTTCTTGATGTTTGAGAAGCAAATCACAGATGTCAATGCAATGGAGCAAATCTCTTTCTTTAAGAACATGTGGAATCCATATATTGAGCTCTGAAATGAAACCAAGTCATTCAAGTGATCATAAATGGTTGAATTTGACAAATTTAACCTCTTAGTGATTTCTTGTATTGTTATTCGGTAGTTTGCTTCAATCAATTTGTCTTCATCAGCTTCAACTGGCCTTCTAGAATGTGGTTCATCTTCAATATCGAAATTGCCATAACAAAATTTTGCAAACCAGTTTTGGCATTGTCACTCTGTCAACACATCTTCATACATGTGCACAATTTTTTTCTTGTTTGAACAGCATGCTTAGTTTTTTGATGATAAAAACGCAAAATATGCTGAAAATTCTGCTTTCAATTTTCCTTATTTGATGGAACACAAAAAAAGAAACAATTGCAAAAAATCAAACAAAATTTTTTACAAATAAGCTTTGAAATGTCAGCTGTCAAAATATATAATGACAATACAAATTAGAATGAAACCAGCAGGTAAAAATACAACTAATCCCTGTGATGGTAAAAAAATGAAATTACTTTCCAAACAACCCAATATAATATTTGGAGCATTGTTTCTGCTATTTACATCTCACTTTTCTTTTTAAGCATGTCACACAGCAGTCCTACAGGCAGGTTTTGGAGTTGGCTGATGTGATTTGTTTTTCCCCCCCAATTTGATGGTATTGAATAATTCAAAACAGCCTGTCTGAGTGCTATGTGAAATGGTGCTAATAACTCTGGAGAACTGCATTCTACCCACAAGTAGAACATACATTTATACACTGAATATGTGGACAATGTATTAATCATTTGTAGATGCAAACTAAACATACAACAATTTATTTTGGATGTCAGTAACAATTCTTATAGTCTAAAATTTTGCTTGGAACAGGAAAGTGATGCATGCATATTTTTTTTAGACATCCTCCTCACTTTAAATACAGACAAATTTTTACATGTATCTATAGAAAACCTAGCTACATCTGCTAGTTATACCTAATGCATCACATAATCCTGTACACTTTAAGTTCGTTGCTTTTAAGGCATTAGTACAAAGTGTCCATACACGTTTTGGTTGTATTACAGATCAAAGAAGAAAATATATTATCTGATTGAAGCTAGCAAAAGACTCGGCTATAACCCTAACATCGTAAACTGTTTATGTAAGAAATATTGAAGTCACACCAAGAATCCTTATAATGTCTACTGTATCAGCAAGAGCAATGTAACATACAAGATCATCAACTACAACACTCATATCCATACCATTTATAAGGAGATTATGCATTGTATGGACATAAACATATTTTATAGAAGTTCCAATGGCTACAAGTTCCTTGGGAATAACAAGGATCTTGTGGATCTTAGGAGGATATCAGGGTATATATGGTCCCAATCATGGTATGGATGACAGAAATAATCAAGATTGAATATCTCATACAATGGCCTGTTCCTTGAAACATATAATTAAAGAAATTGTTACACTATACAGAAAGGATTACCTTTCATGTCTTTGACAAAATATACTATGGAGGAGACAGTTTCTTTTGCTGGGAGGATATAAGAATAATGAGATTGATAAGAGGGAAAGGTATCTTGAAGTATCTAGAAGCTTTATTGAAGATGAAGGTTGGTAAACTTCAAGGATGAAAATGAGTGTCTCAAGCATGGAGATTCTTTTATGAAATCCTAAAAAGAATGTAATTTAGGCATTGTTGTAAAGACTCTAAATACTTTACAACAGTTGTTGGTTCTGATTAATAATAATGGGTTGTCAGATGTTTATATATGCATTTAGAGTCTGTCAGCTTATTTTTTACTTTTAATAATACAGCAATTGTTTTATTAGTTACAATAATCTATAACTAATTCTGCTAAAATAATTAAACCAATTGCAATGTTAAATATAATTATTTTAAATTTATATATAAACAACAATTCCACAAACTTGATTTTTATGATATGCTCATACTCGTGATCTGCTGCTAAATTACCAGGCTATAGTTAAGGCTAATAATAAGGCTAAGTTAATAAGTAGATATGAAGTAATAATTTGTCTAGTTAGGCAGTTATGCTGCAATCTCATGATAATTTTAATTTAGAATTTCTGGAAGAAGAAAATGCAACTTCTGTATGATAAGCAAAAGTTGTAGGTTTGAAATGTAATTATAATAAATTAAAATTAATTTGTTATAATTATTAAAATCATCACAAAATCGCAGCTTAAATCGTCTACCCTAGACAAATTACTTTGTATCTAATTATTAACTTAGCCTTATTATAGCCCTATAATTTGGCAGATTGTCTGGCTTTAAATTTGTAACTTGTTTGATATTCCATTAGTTTAAGAACTGCTCTGTTTGTAATGGTTTGAAAATGGCTTTGTAAAAAGGCCAAAAATGTGTCTTTTGGTGTAAATGAGTGTCTGATGAATTACAAAAAAGGTTGTTGTGAGAATTGTTATAGAATTTAAGATACTAGAACAAAATATGAAAGTAAAATTCCCAAAAATTTAAATTTTCTATAGAGAAACTGAAGTTGTTCTATTAGAACAGAAACGAGAATGTGTTTCTTGGAAATGCATTTTGAACTTAAATTATTTTGGCCATCTCTGTATGATATTTCATCACTTAAATATAAAATTTCATACAATCCCAATAGAAAATTTATAGCAAGTATAAAAATCAGGAAGTAATAAGTAAAGTTTAAAACATACAGGGTTTATCAGGAGGAAAAGTAAATAGTTCAAGAGGTGAATGTAAGGAGTAGTATATGAAAAAAGTCTGCATATGAGCATAAGGTGGCTTATTAATATTAAAAAAGATATAGTGGTAGGAATGTTTCATAATTCACACATCAAATTATGAAACATTTGTTGTATGTAACAGCTAAGATTGAACTTAGTCTATTGCATTTAACGATGATCCATGTCAGGAAGGAGTGGTGACATCAGAGGAGGTTCTACAATAGCCAACATTTTGACCATTCCACGATAAAGTGTGTGTATTTTTTAAAACTGCTTTCCTATACTGTAGCAGCATTTATTGTCAACTATCTTATGGTACACCTCATCCTTTATCAAGCTGCATACATAGTAGCCCAGTAAAGTTAGGCCTGGAGACCTAGGCTTAAACTCTCTTCAACAACAAAAAAATATACTAAAATTTATTTGTTTGAACTTCAAATGTTATTTTAAAAACATTTATGACAATAGTATAATTTATAAGTTACATACTAAACTAGAACTCTTTAATATATATACACATACAATGACACCTTTCGTACTTATTACAGCAACTTTATTCTGAAATATGGACTTTTTCAGTTTAATGGCTGTTCAGGTTAGAAGTTCTTCCATTTATCAATTATTTAAAAGATAGAGAAATGTTCTACGGATATGATTTTTAAAAAAGCATTCTACATTAATTAACCAACAAGGATTAAATTTGAATTGCAGAATAAAGTCTGCATATAATACAGGGTGTTTTTTTAGAGGTATACAAAATTAAAATGAAATAAAACATGTAAAAATAATGTTAATTGCCATGGTGTTGGCTTTATTTAAAAGATAATTTTATGCCATTAGTGTTTAAACATGATTTCGGGCATATGGGTGCCATGGCTGGCTTGAATGAAGCGCGATCGGGAAGAACAATTTTCAACCACTTTATTGAGCAACTGGGGCCGTATATTGGCAATAACACGGCGAATGTTGATTTCCAAGTGGTCCAACGTCTGTGGTTTATCGGCGTAGACTTCACATATCCTCAAAGAAAGTAATCCATAGGTGTGAGATCACATGATTGTGGAGGCCAGTTCACAGGTCCATTATGCGAAATTATGTGCTCATCAGATGTTTCCAGCAATAAATTGATGGTGTCACGCACTGTGTGGCATGTTGCGCCATCTTGTTGAAACCAAAGCTTTGCCACATCAATACCATTCAACCGAGGATAAAGAAGTCAGCAATCATGGCTCCAAAAGCGCTCTCCATTGATGGTAACATTCTGGCTGGCATCATCTTTAAAGAAATATGGGCCTATGATTCCACCTGCCCATAAAGCACACCAGTGACTTTTAAACAGTGACTTTTAATGGATGTAAGTTACTCAAATTTTACCACTTTATTGCTGATATGTAGCCCCAGTTGCTCAATAAAGTGGTCGAAAATTGTTCTCTCCGATTGTGCTTCATTCAAGCCAGCCATGGCACCCATATGCCCGAAATCATGTTTAAACACTAATGGCATAAAATTATCTTTTAAATAAAGCCAACACCATGGCCATTAACATTATTTTTACATGTTTTATTTCATTTTAAATTTGTATATATGTAAAAAAAACATCCTATATTAGAATAAGAATAAATGTTATAATACAGTGAATATTAAAATAAGAACAAATATAAAAAATACTATGAATATGTAAAATAATAATAATAAGGTAAAATATAATATGTTTTTTTTCCACTTTATAAATTATATAACCTAGATATTATAAAACTGTCTTGATTTTTAGTTTACAACTATAATCATGTGAAATATAACAAGAACTATTGAAAACATTGTCGGGAAAGGTGACTCAGGTTATGAATTATAGATGTATATCCAGTATTGCTAAACCTAGGCTAAGGATATGTACATATTGTTTGTGCAAATTTTGTTTAATTTGGCTTTGTATATTTCTATGTCCTCACTTGTTCATAATTTTTCTCTGTCAAAAATTACATTCGCTAGCTTGGCTTCATTCCAATAGGGTGGACACTCCAGACTCAGACATATATTGGGCCAATGATTTTACAAAATTATGTTTTGATGTATCATATTTATGTTCTTTAATTCTTGTATCCAGGGATTGATATGTAGAGCCAACATACATAATAGGTCTGTTAAATCTTGAGTCTACTAAAGGAATGACATATACCCCAGGGGGCCTGTAATACGTTTAATATGTCTTTATCATTAGTAAGTAACGTGTATAATGTGGGAGATCTTTTATAGGTGAGTTGGATGTTTAACCTTTTAGCAATCTTAGTATATAAACGATGCATTTCTGGTTCATACTTGAGAATGGGATGTTTAGTCGTCTTGTTGATTGTTAAAACCTTTCTGGTCAGTTGTTCTCCTATGGAATTTATCAATTTATTCTAGTTATTGATTAGCGATGACTTGTATCTGTGTTTGTATGTTTACTGAAATTTAGTTTCTGTATAGTGTCTGATGAGTGGATACAATGTGTGTATACTTATTTAGTAAGCACACGGAAAACCACAATTTTATAGTGCATGGAGTCTGTTGAGTTAGTTGGGATAATAAAGGCTTGATGGGTTGGTTTACAATAGATCCGTATTATTACCTTCTTGTTGTTTAGCTAATGTCAAGGTCTAGGAAGTGGATTTTATGGTTGTTGGTAAATAAAATGTTGGCATGAAGTGTATTTTATTATCATTGTTGTTGTGGGATTGTTCTAAACATTCAAGAATTCTTACATACTTTTAACAACAATGATTTGGCTTAATGCTAAATTTAGAACAATCCTACAATCTCCTGCCCTTTTTTCTGCTACTGAATTTGTGCAGACTAATCTGCAATGATTGGGATAAATTCTCTACCTTTGGAAAATCTAGAATTTAAGCCATACCATCGGAGAATCCTGTAACAGGGATGAACACGAGGTACTGTACACTGGGCACAACATGAATGCTGACTAGTCTCCTAGCTGAACACCAGGATGGCATGGTGAAAGAGAAGTGTACCACAGAGCTTGCAAAAAAGGTGCTCAAACAGAACTACAACCTGTTATGGGCTTAAACAATGCTACTCAGATGCTGCAGTGACCAGAAACTGTGTTTATATAGGAAACTCTCCTTACAACAACCTTGGAGCCATGCACCACTCCCACACTTGAGCTGCCCAGCATGTGGGTTGCCTTATATAAACAGTTAAATAGAGATATATGAGGTGTGGCTATTAAATAATGTGACTGACGCTGCTACAGAAGAAGTACGCATGTGCCAAATGCCAGCGACCAATAGCTGTTTAGCGTGAAGCCTTCTCTTTCGAATGCAGTACCTCTCGCTTCTGTAAACAAATCTGTATAGCCATAGCCTTCGTTCACATTAGAGTTGTTTTTTTGTTTTGTCAGAAAAATGTTAAATGTAACATTAGAGCAACGAATTGTGAAATTTCATATGAAACTTGGAAAAACTGCTACTGAAACTTATAATTTATTGAAAGAAGTGTATGGCAATGAATGTTTATCGCGTGCATGTGTTTTTGAGTGGTTTAAGCATTTTCAAGATGGCCAAGAAGATGTTGAAGATGATTCATGCCCGGGTCACCCTTCCACGTCAAAAATGGATGACAGTATTGAAAAAGTTGGTAATCTGATTCGATCTGACCATTGGTTAAGTATTCATGCGATTGCTGAAATTGTAGGAATTGACAAAGAATGTATATGGTCCAAATTGTGGAAGAACAGGTCATGGGTTCTCCACCAAGACAATGCGCCAGCTCATTCTGCATTGTCTGTCAAGAGGTTTCTAGCCAAGTACAGCATCCCAGTGTTAGACCATCCGCCTTCTTTGCCGGATCTTGTGCTGTGCGACTTCTATCTGTTTCCTAAGGTAAAATCTGCATTAAAAGGGACAAGGTTTGAGTCCGTTTAAGCTGTGAAAGAGAAAGCAGCATGCATCCTGAAGGAACTGACAGAAGAAGACTTCCATCACTGTTTCGAACAACAGAAGATTCACATGGAGCATCGCAGAGATAGAGGAGGGGTGTATATTGAAGGTGATAATGAGTAAATATGTGTGAAATCAAAATAAAATGTTTTACAGTGTCAGCTTGTTATTTAATAGCCACACCTCATATGTCTGTTATCACACCTTTAACATGGGTCTATATCCACACGTGCTGTATGACATCACAACATTAACGTAATCAAACTTTGTAGCATGCTCATAATGGTTTTTTAATTTAAATAATGTGTGTTCCACTTATATTAGAACATTGCATTTTATTTTAAATTTTCATTTTCATGATGATGATGAACATAAGTTTGTTGAAAGTACAGATATAAACATCTACTGAAACCTGATGCTTAGCAAATAGACACTCATGATTGCCATAAATAATTAGGCTATAATTTGGAAATATTAATTATGAATTGCAAATAAATTTGGCACTAGAGGGAAGCATTAGGCGCCATCTCATTTTAAATTAGAATAAACTGGAAGAAAAGAATCGGTCCAAAGTGGGACTTGAACCTGCAACTCTTGCTTACCATGCGGATGCATTGCCAGTTATGCTACCTCTTCCAGTATATATAAGCCTAATGTATAACCATCGACAGTTAATATGGTTGTTGAAAGTGCTAGCGAAAATAAAAAAACTGTTAATGTTGCACTCATTGTGTCTTTACTTCCTCTTATCTGCTATTTGGTATGAAGATCAAGCTATATTGTGTACCAAGAAATAATATTTTACCAGATAGTTGAAGCTAGAACTTCTAGCCACTAAAAATCATATTTAAATAGTTATAAAATCATATAAATTATAACTTATCACTCATAACAAATGATTTTTAGTGCCTAGACTCGTAGTTCTCAATCTTTTTGAAGTAGGAAAACACTAAACTTTGACATTTTTTTCTACGTAACACTTACACCAGCTTTAAAACAAGTGGCAAACCTTTTTGAAATCAAGAGTGCACTTGGTCTAGTATATGACATTATTGGCATTTGCTGATTACATTCCCATACAAAAGTTATTGTACTGTACATTGTATCGCTTTCTCTTTTGCAACAATTTTTAATTGTATATTTGATTTTTTCACGGAACACTTGAAGTGGCTTCATGGAGAACCCGTGTTCCGTGGACCACAGATTGAGAACCACGGACCTAGACAACCTAGCTTTAAGTGTAACTAAAGCTGAAGTAAAGTTTTTGCATGAAAATGATGAACAACATAGTGTCTCTATACATTGTTTAATTCTTTAATTGTTACTTTTTAAATGCATACAAATATTTAATTTTTCTAGTGATATGTATACAGTTAGTTTAGTAGTAATAAATTAAAGAAAAAATTTTCTTTTTGCTTCTGGAAAATAAAGCTACTTATTATGAACATTTTCAGTACCATTTGATTGTGCTCTCTTTGAATTTGCTTTATTGTGAGCTGTTCCTAGCCACAGTTGGATGGCAAATTTTCTGAAATTCCAATGTAGATTTGAATTTGTGTCCTGGTAATGCTACAGAAGTATTTTTGTTGTTCTGTATTTTATGACTGAATTTTATACTTTCAACTTGCAAATGACTTTTTTGCATGCTTCAACTCCTTTCTCTTGCATTTACACACCTTATTAATAAAAATGTATGTGTTTTGAAACATTGTTTTTCGACAGTCCTCTAAAGTCTTTTTTCAATGAAGTCCTAATGTAATGAATAAATAACTGTAACTTTGATAAACTTTTGACTTTTAATACCATCCTTGCACTTCCAACACTTATAATTAATTTAGTGAAGTCCTAAAGACTTTTCAGCTAAATTCAGTCTGTGCAATTGCTACAATCTGTACAGCATATTTTTTATTTCCTCAATTAGAATAGATCAAAATGGAACTATTATTTTTATCTTTTTTGTGCAGATTTTATTATTTTGTTTGTTGCTGTTTGTGTTCTCTTCTAAAGTGATCAAAAATTATGTTGATCCTCAATTTTATTTTCATCATTTTGAAGTTTTCTTGTCAAATTCCATTATTGTTCTCAAATATTCATATAATTTTACATGTAAACAAATTAATATGATATAATAAAACTTTATTTTAATATAAGCTAAATCTATTTTTATTCAATTTCTTTCTATTTGTCATTGTTTTCAATAAATTTCATAAGTTTTGATATGTTGTTACAGAGATCTGTAAAATGTATTGATAGCACAGAAAAAAAGGTTGGAATATTTATCTAAATCAAAAGTTATTCAATTTCTTTCTATTTGTCATTGTTTTCAATAAATTTCATAAGTTTTGATATGTTGTTACAGAGATCTCCACAATTTGGTTGCTATCACGTTTCTTATTTAGTTGTTTGATTTTAAGCGCAATCTCCCATTGAAACATTTTCTTCTTAATCTCACTGAGCCTTTCTATTGCTTGCTCAACGTCCGGCACTATCTTTTCGTGTGTGAGTTTGGGTTGCGGGACGAATTTAGGGCCAAACTTGCAAGCTTCCTTAAGATATGTTGGAGGTACAATGCCATCCCAACATATAATTGTTGTGTTGAATTGCGGCCTTACTCTATCTTCCTGATGCTTTTTAACATGTAATAAACCTGGCAAATCAAATTAAAGAAAGAATGCAGAAAAGGTATAAGAAAAAAATGCTATGGATTAAAAAGCATCAGGAAGATAGAGTAAGGCCGCAATTCAACACAACAATTATATGTTGGGATGGCATTGTACCTCCAACATATCTTAAGGAAGCTTGCAAGTTTGGCCCTAAATTCGTCCCGCAACCCAAACTCACACACGAAAAGATTGTGCCGGACGTTGAGCAAGCAATAGAAGGGCTCAGTGAGATTAAGAAGGAAATGTTTCGATGGGAGATTGCGCTTAAAATCAAGTTACAGAGATCTGTAAAATGTATTGATAGCACAGAAAAAAAGGTTGGAATATTTATCTAAATCAAAAGTAATTTACATTATTTATAAATATAAAAAGAAGTAAAATTCTTACAAATCATCATAAGAAATGTAGTTTATCTTTTCTAATTTAAAATTCTGTTATTTTTGCAACAGTAATCCTAAATAAAGACATTAAATTGTTTTATACAATTCAGTTTACCGTTTTAATAAGTCAAAGTTATCATTTTGTACAGATCTATAACTACTAGATTCTTAATATTAAATTAATTTTTTATTAGAATACTAGCTTACCCGTTGCGCATTGCTGCGATCTCAGAAGAAAGGAAATTCAAGCAAACTCATTATGATAAAATTCAATTTACATTTTATCATTTTTATTGAAACTTATTATTATTATATTATTATTATTATTCATTTTCATCGGGAAAACATTTCACAGTGTCGTTTCAATTCTATTTATTTATTGGAGTGTTTGTGGATACACGATATTTTTTGTTTTTCCGTCTGGTGCGTACACGAATAAATCAGAAGGTTTTCCGATGCGTGAGCCGGCCACATTCAGTTGTCCATGCGAGAAGCACGGATTCTCCAAATTTAGCCCACACACTCGCAGCGATTGTCAGAAGTGCGATATTCCCCATTTTTATATATATTTTTAAATCCTTTATAATTTTAATTATTTAATTGCTCCTTCCTCTCTTCCTTGGCATGTTGTGAAATTTCTGATAGTTGGATAATAAACCGTTTTATTGTAATTTGTGTTTTTAAATTATTTTGAGTTGATATTAAAATTTGGAAAGGGGTATCCCTAGATTGGTAAAATAGGTGAATTTCCTCCTACAACTTCGGTTGTTGTTCGGGATACAGTTAAGGTTTTAACAAAGTTTGAGCAAATACGTAATTAGCAAAAAAAAGTTGAAATAAAGTGATTAAACAAAAATTATTACAAATAACGTAAATAACAGTTCACAAATGCATATATAGAGATATTTTTTGGAGGGGGAAATGGTCTTCACAATTTGAAATCGATCGAACACACAGTGAAACGCTCGTATACACTCACGCCATCTATTGTAGGATAAATGTACTATACCATCTATTGTAGGATAAATGTACTATGCCAGAAACCTTTGTGGGAGTGTATTAAAAACTTCCCAAAGCTTCATGGCAATCATACTATGCCAGAAACCTTCGTGGGAGTATATTAAACAACTTCCCAAAGTTTCATGGCAATCGGATAAACGGTGTGGTAATGCATGAAGGACAGACACACAGACATACATTCATTTTTATATATATAGATTAAGTCTTACAGAATTTTCTGTATGACTATGATTATAATTCTTTCTCATATAAAGAAGTTTGTATAGTATGGTAAAAATTTCTTAATCCTGAATCTGTGGGACCAGTGTGGTGCTGGATTATTGAACAATTTTTATATTTTTGAAAAGTTTGATAAGTTATATGTGACCTGAATGTTTCAGACATTGCTGTACATTTTGTACTTCGCATACTGCTGAATGCTTTGATTTGTTTGTAGATGTCTGAAACCAGTCTGTAGATGATACATTGCATGACTACACTGTGTTAAGTTTGGGTCAAAAATCAAATTGATCACATTGTTCTCTATCCTTAAGTTGATCTGACATGTAGTAAAATGCTTGGCCACACTCCCAACCTTTGCCTTGATTTACACTTGGAGTCTTTAGCTCTCCACAGGTCTAAATTCTGATTTGCAGAATACTATCATGCTGGATTATTATTGGAAAATTTCAAATTATCAGCTAATTTTCAGAGGGTGCCAGATTACCAGACATTTCAGATTCTTTGGTGCTGAATTAATGAACTTCTGCCTTATAATAATAATTTCACTTGTACTTGATAATGTTGTTTATTATTTTTATAGGAAAGTACTTATAATCCAGACTACTTATTTCAAAAATAAGATTACTTTTCCATTCATATGAAGAACAATTGAGTTTAATAACTCTGCTTCTCACAAAAATTGGCAAAAATAGTAGTTTCATCGAACTGTTTGAAAAAATATCTTGAATGACCAATTTTGTCTTTTAATTGTGTTAATCATCAAGAACATTTATATACTCATATTTGTAGTGGAAAATTTGAAGAAATTATGGCAATTGTGACAAAAATTGTGAATAAAATTATTGTACAGTCTTCTTTCTCTCACAGAAATTTAAATTATTACAGGAAGAAATTGAATCAGAATATGAATCTTATCATCAGATCTTCTCTTATATAATGAGGTTTGGTGGTTAAGTAGGTGAAAAATCATTAACAGATTTTTAAATCTTTTAATGAAAGTAAAGATATTTTTATGGGAAATAGGTGAAGAGTATCCTGATTTAGATAATGATATGTGGGTTTAAATTTGATACAGTCGACCCCCCTATAATGCTGTAGATACATTCCACTTTATAAGAATTTCACGTTGTAGGAATCCTTAAATACATGAGCCAATCGCAGCCCGGCACCTGTGAAGTTTACGGACTACGGCTGTTTGAAAGGTTTTCTTCCATAAAATTAATTGATTCTAGACTAATTTGACTCAACATTTCCAAAACACATAATTTTTTGGGAATAATCCGTATAAACTATGCTATAAACAAAAAATTGTAGGATTACTTACCGAGTGTGCACCGTTCGACAACGCCATTGCTTAAGCTTGTTTTTGTCGCGGAGCAGTGCAACAAACGGTGGGCACGTTTTCTGATAAGTTATTTTTTTTCAAAAAATTCACTGAACTCTGGAGACATCATTAATAGAAATAATTTTTATAGCCGTTGAATAAGAAATGTTTTTTTCACAAGAAATGTATAAAATTACAGTACTGTATTAGACTTACAGTACCTAATTTATATACTGTACAGACGATAGCAAACTCAACTTACCTGCCTAAACTCTCGTAGTGTGTAAGTAGTTTGGCTGCTCGTCCACTATTGGTCCAGATTCGACCAACCCTGTCACGACACGAGTTGGCGATGACGTTTTACTGCATTTTATGAGTCTCTTTTAGCTTTTTTATATGAATACGGTCACAATTTTTTTGCCGCGATATACAAATCCGCATTATATGAACCCACATTATAGGGGGGTCGACTGCATTTATAGTGGATATTATAGAGCATTTAAATTGTTTAGACAAAAAATTCTTCAAGGCAAAAAGCAAACTGTATTACAATTATGTGAATACTGGGCTTCTTTTGTTGAAAAAAATTGAAATTTCAAAGAAAGACTTTGAATTTAAAAGTTTTTTTATATTTTCCAAATCTAAAAAAGTTTGTGGACACTGTATGTAATGACATTGTTATAACTGAAATTATGGATTAGGTATATAATCTTTGTGAAAAAATTTCACACACATAGATTTAATGGTTTACAAAAAACACCCATGTTTAAATATATTTTTCAGCCTGACATTAAAGACAGTTATGAAATTGATAAAAATTATTTTAAATTTTCAAACATCGAGTATTTGGATTTAGAGTGAATTGAATTTAACAATTTTGCAATTTGAAAATTGAAATTTAAAAATGCCAGAGATGAAATTAAAAAAATAGATAGTTGATATAATAAATGAATTGTGGAATGAACTTCCAGACAGATTTTTATGTATGGAAAAGTCATATTTGCTCTGTTTTTGGTACAACATGCTGCTGTGAGCAAACATTCCCAATGATGAAATGTAGATCTGTACATGAGTTGTTTAACTGAAGGAAATTTGGAAATGTGCATAATGTTAAAAATTTCAAGCCATGAACTAAATATTGAAGTGTTTGCTTCAAAATATGAGCTCAAGGGAGTCACTAATGTTTAAATATTATAATTTTTTAATGATGTTTTTATTATAGTAGTTTATTCTAGTGAAAAAAATTTTTTTTTAACACAGTTTCATTAATTTGATTTTAGTGGCATACAGTGTGTCCAATACTTGAAAAAAAGTTATGCAGCACTCCAGTGTATGTAGTTTGCTAACCACTGGGCTTGACTATTAAGGGAGTGTTCTAATGATGAGAGAGAAATACAAAATATCTGGACTAAACCATTCATAAAAATTCTGAGGATCCAATTGGGATTCGAACCTGAGTATTTCAGTACAGTAAGCATGCTTCTTAACTGCTATGGCTATCCAACTGCCATTGAAATTCAGTAGATTTTGAAAAACAATTTGCATTTACATTTAATAATCTTAGTTATTGAATATAAGGCTTATTTTTAAATCACTGGATAACATTTTCAAATATTTTTTTTTTCTTTTTGTTTTGGAAAAGTAGTCTCATTGATGGCAAGTAAAAAAAAATTTATAGAATCTCTTACAATTCAGCATTGAATTTTGAAAAAAAAAAAAAAAAATTGGAAAATTTAACCATGTTTCTTCTACTTTGGAGGTGCCAGGGCTCCTTGTTCCCCTCTGGGTGCGTCACTGGGATACGAAAAAATTGGAAAATTTAACCAGCCATCTTGAGATTCAATCTAAATATAATGAAAAAGTTTTTTGAAACTTAAATACTGGATTGTAAAGGTTTGTTACTTTGTAAGAAACCTTTGTATAGATTTTGTAAGAATACGTGATNAGCATTGAATTTTGAAAAAAAAAAAATTGGAAAATTTAACCAGCCATCTTGAGATTCAATCTAAATATAATGAAAAAGTTTTTTGAAACTTAAATACTGGATTGTAAAGGTTTGTTACTTTGTAAGAAACCTTTGTATAGATTTTGTAAGAATACGTGATTCTGAAAAATCGTATTCTTACAAAATCTATACAACCACTTTGTAAATATACGATTTAATATTATCATAATATATTTGCAAGAATAGTACAAGTATCCTTCACATAACATGGTAGATATGTTCGAAAAAAGTGTGTTATGCAAATTCATGCTATACAAAAAAAAGACTAATGCAAAACATAGGGTTATGTTCTAGAGTTTAGCAAAAGTATAATATTTTTTTTTGTTACTAAAAGCAATATGTTTATTAAAACAATAGATAATTTATTTCCAATCAATAATTAACTAACAATTACAATTAAAAGTACTGTATTATGCATTAATATTAATTTTAGTTAAACGAGAGCATTTTCTTTTTACAAAGTATCATTGTCATCTCAGCTTTTTTGTTGAACAACATTTTCATATGTTTTATTTCTGTCATAAAAAATTTTTATGCGTAACAAAAAAATATATTATTAATCAAAAAGGTATTCTAGCGGGTCGTGTTTGTTCAGTTGAGTTCCAAGCGATTTTTTTCTAGAGATTGTGTTTGAGTACTGAGATACAATGTTGATGTACAGTAGACCCCCCTATAACGCTTAGATACGTTCCACGTTAATCGAACTNGTTTATAAACTTTATTAAATTTCAAAACTTTCTTTTTGAGTTATCATTAAATTCAATTAATTTATAAAATTTATTTCTTTGTGTATACATTTTATTTACACTGTTATGAATATTATGCATATTTGTTGTTTCAGATTTCTGGCTAAACTTTTTCATGATGAAAGTCATATATCATCTATCAGAAATACACATTTTCTATTGGAATGGTATTTTATATAATACTAACAAAGAATGGCCAGTGTTGCTCGGGAACTCAGAGGAGTTGAGTTGTCTTCATATAGGGCAGCATATATACACGCAATAATTTAGACACTAAATTACGATGGCAGATATTTTCATTAAACATATGCGGAAATTTTTCAAAGAATAACCTCTGCTGAGACTAATGACCTAAGCTCCATCTTATGTAGTCTGTTTTAATCAGAAGACAAAGATCAATCTGTTGAAAACACTTTAATCACACTTGTTATATCTGCAATGTATTTCAAGATTGAAAAAAATTATCTCCTCTTCAGGTTACAAACAATGTATACAGACAGCTGACATTAACAATTAAATATAAAAGCAAAATTTAATATATTAAACACTAGGCCAAAACAATTTAAAATCCATTTTTTTACAAACCACAGTTAACATTTCCCTGCGAATCAATAAGCTCTTATTATACATTCCTTCCAAGATTTTTTCCATATAAAAACTATAAAAATTAATTAACAAAAAATTAAAATTTCATATATGTATGTAGGTTTTTTTCAACCTATGATGGTCCATAAAACAAAGACAATTGTAAATAACAAAATGAATTTATTACCAAAAGTTAAGTATAAACATGATTTCTTTTCAATCTCGTCTTCATAGAATTTTGTCATCAGTGATTTGAGATGGGCCTTAATGTTATTTTGAAGATTGTCATTAGTCTCGAACCTCTGCTCTTCTGGCCACGTTTTCAGTTCAGGGAAGAGGTGGAAGTCTTCACACATTCCAAGCATAAAAATTCCAAGCTGGGTGGAACCAGCTTGGAATTTTTAAACCCAGCATATAGACCTGATTTAGCACTAAGCGACTTCTGCCTCTTTCCTGAACTGAAAACATGGCTAGGAGAGCAGAGGTTTGAGACTAATGATGATCTTCAAAACAACGTTAAGGCCAATCTCAATTCACTGGCGGCAACATTCTATGAAGAGGAGATTGCAAAGCTTGTCCACAGATATGACAAATGCCTCAATCTTCATGGTGATTATATTAAAAAGGAATCATGTTTATACTTAACTTTTGGTAATAAATTCATTTTGTTATTTACACTTGTCTTTGTTTTATGGACCATTAGAGGTTTGAAGATTGAAGAATTCAAAAAACCACCCTCATATAAAAATCAGAAAAATAAAAAAAAATCATACACTGACCAAAAAAAAACTGAAAAAATTCTATTTTATAATCCTTCTGTAATCAAATTTTCTTTCATGTTCCACCATTTCCTTTAATGTAAACTTCTACATGTTCACTTCTTCACTTTTTTTATCAGGAGACCTCTCCATGCACCATCTATCTTCAGATCTTTATTTAAATTAACTTATCTGATTTTAATATTTCTATATATTATACAAATATCTCTTGAAATATAATATATTTTTATGTTTTTTTTATTTATCTCACAGCCTTTTTATATGCAATGTGAAAACCAAGGAGATTGGGGTATATCCCAGACAAATCAATGTCATGTATTCTCTCAATCTTATTTTTAATTTCCTTCCTGTCTCCCCAATATAATTTACATTATCCTTGCATGTGCAACTCAATTTATACACTACTCCTGACATTTATAAATCTGTTTTTTCCTCTCTAGAAGAGGGATCACTTATTTTTTTATTATCTAACTATCAATTTCCAGTATTAACCAAATTTTATACTTTTTAACTCTTATTACAAAACTTTTCAAAAAAGTTAGTTATCGTATTTTTCGCCGTATAAGACGCACTTTTTCTCTCCAAAATCGGGGGGGAAAANTATACGAATATTGCTACAATTTTTTCACTAAGTTATAGGAATTTTTGTTATAGGAACCCACATTATAGGGGGGTCGACTGTATTTCATTCATCAATTTTACAAGTGAAGTAATCATTCGTAGATAAGTAATACCTATGGTTAAAAAAATTTTAATAACACTTACATAAAAATGTTCTAAATAAAATTTACTAAATATGAAGATTAATTTATAAAAAGAAAACAGCGACAATCTTAAGGGCTAAAGTCTGAAAGCAACGACAATGACACCTGGTTGAATTTATTGCAATTTTTTTCTTTTTTCACCCATCAGTTTTCATTAAAGTAAACCTGATGAAAATCACAAAATGATTTGAAAACTTCTATATATTCTAAAATCCATGGGCAAATTTGAGACAATATGTATGCTTAGTTGAATAAAAACTATATCAAATAATGATGTTTACACTTAAACACTGTGAAATTTTGTGTGGAGAATTTCCAAAACCATGTTAGAGCAGAATCGAAAGTCGTGTTGTACAGGAGATATTCCCAATTTCCAAACTGTGTTAGAGCAAAACCATATTGTAGAAATACCATGTTGTATGAGGGATACCTGTATATATATTTGGTTTGTTAAAATTAGACAGTGCGTAATTATATTATACAGTAATACCTCAGTTTTCGTTGACTTCGGTTATCATTGGTTTCAGTTATCGTCAATTTTTTTTGCGGAAAATTTGTCTGTTTTTGTCGATTGCCTTGGATTTCATTGGCATGCCCAAGTGACCTTGCTGCAAATTTTGCAAAAACAAAGGGTGACTCATGCATTTTCTGGCTCAGTGTGGCATTATTTCTTGTTGTATGAGCATTAGCCTGCGACGGCCCACCATTGGTCAACATTTCCATTCGCTGAACACTAGGAGTTTGGTCATGGGTTTGTGCTTCGCCAGGATGGGCTGGTCACGTGGAGTTTTCTGGGTTTTCTTCATGTCTGTAACACCTGAATAGAGGTCAGTTACCTTTAAATGGACCTCCCGGAAGGCATTATTCACCGCGATATAATCATCATAAACACATGCAATTACTATTAAATGACAGTTATGTCACACTTTACCACAGGGCGATATAGGCTAGAAGCTCATGTCCAACTAGCTTCTACTAGACAAGACATTACCCCGTGCATCTAGGCAAAACAATTCCATTGCTTTCTTTTAGATTAATCTTTTATATTAATTTCTTATTGTTTTTAGTATTAACACTATATTAATTCTCTATAAAATGTGTTTTTGGTATGTATTTTGGCATGTCTAGAACAAATTAATTGGATTTACATTGATTCATATGGAAATAATTGCCTCAGTTTTCGTCAGTTTTGAATTTTGCCAATTGTTTTCGGATGGATTATCAATGAAAACTGAGGTATCACTGTATTAACTTATTCTGAGTAGAAGGTATTTTTTCTCATTTATAGAAAGTATGTACTATATATATGTACTTTTTATACTGGAAGATTACTTTATTCTTAAGAAACTGGACAAGTAAGCAAACTGGAAGATTTATAGTACATGATCGCTTGTGTTCTGTCAATTAGTTGTATGTTTTTTGGAACTTACCATAAAGTTGCTATTGAGAACAAATCATACAGGAACACTCCTTTTGATGGAAAAAGTAATTTTTATTTTCTATAATTCACAATGGAAGATTTATTTTATTCTTAAGATATGCATTCTAGCTTTTCATATATAAATTTCCTTATTCTGTATTTATAATATTAGATTTAAAATACAATCACAGTGCACTATATAAATATTCTAGAATTTCAAAGATACACTAAATTAAGAATGGATAAATCTTTCAATTTGATGATAGCATTCATTAGTAAAGTAATAATTATGAAGTAACCAATACATCTTTAATAATATGTAAAGTAGAATAAATACTTTTTCCAACCTTACTCACTGTTAAAAGACATATTGGTAACTTTTTAAAACTAACTATGCGTCTAGTTCAACTTTGATGATAGTTATGGATACCAATAAAAATATCTGTAAATTGAAGTTTTGATCCTCCTCTTGCACTCACTTCTTCAGGTATTCATGCCTGGAAATTGAGAAACCAGTTACAAGGAGACTGATACCCATTCTTGAGCTATGGGAAAAACAATTTACAGCATAATTCATACTGTAGTTTTTTCAGAATTTTGCTGGATAGAGATTTATTATTTTATTTTAATACCCTGTAAATAAACTAATTGTTTTACTAGTAAAAGAAATTCTTGCCTGATTATCTTAACATAATAAAATGTACAGTACAATGTTGCAATTGCAATTATTTGTTTCATCTCCTTTAAAATTACATCATTGCAATAGTTTTATATAGATTCATTGTCAAATTTTACTATATATTTGTCAATAATCAAGAAATGATAGTTACTAATTTGCAAATTGCAAAACAACAATAGTTTAATTTTATTTCTATAATTAAGCTAATTATTAAGTAATTAAATAGTGTAATTTGGATAAAAGATAAGTATCTTGTGCTTAGATTAATAATTAGAAAAAAATCAATCTGCAACTTCTGACTACAGTGCAGATGCCTTTTATTAATTGTACTCCGATTTGATGTTTTCTTGTAGACCTATATTATAAGTTGTCATCTTGAATTGGTTTGGCAATTGATCTGTGTAGTTATATGATAACTTAATGCAAGTCTGGAAGTGATGGTCAATGGATGTCTAAAGCTGTGGTTACACCATGCGATTTCCACTGCACAGGTGACCACAACTGCAACAATCATGAGTCACATGCATCTTCTCGTGGTCACACATTGTTTGCTAGCGTTGCAACTTGGAAACATGTGACCTCATAATAAACCAATAAAATTACAGTAGCTTGTTTTTTACTACTACTATGAGTTTACTGATGGTTTATATTCTAGTTCAGAGTATTTATGGAATTTTAGCCACTTTTCTTATTAAAATGGCAAGCAGTTCCTTTTCTGCAATGAATAAAAGAAAATTTTGATACTCATCTTTACCACAACACCGGAGAATAGTAATATAATTACCTCTTTCTAACCTGTTACCGGTGTGAAAATTTTGATAGAGCTGGCAAGAATACACGGAGAGATAAATCTTCGATAAAATGAAGAATTAAAATCCCACAGGCATTCGTGAGCCTGAATAAGCTTGATCAATCTCAATTCTGTAAAAGTTTCAATCCTCTTACTTTCCGCCAAGATGATGAACTATTTTCAATGTTGCCATCTTATGACGTGGCACAAAGATGTTTGCTGATTGTATGCATGTTTGCAATCAGTGCGAGTAGAACTTTTCGTTTCTAGTTGTGGTTGCAGTTGCGCCTGTTTTTGAAGGGGGTTTACTAGTTAATGAGAACAGCTGTCACAGTTGCAGTTGGCTGTGTGGCTGGAAATTGCATGGTGTGACCACGGATTAATTAAGTAGCACAACTGGTAATACATCTGCATTGTAAGCAGTTGTTAGTTCAAATTCTGCTTTTCATTAATCTTTTCTTCTAAAATCAATTAATTTTTGAATTAAATTAATTTCTAATTATTAATCTTAACATAAGATGACGAGAATTTAGTGTAAGGATACCCAGTCAGGCTAATTTGATTATTTAATAATTAGCTTAATTATTAATTTAGATATAATTAATTTTGCAGATGTTTGGCTAATAGTACCATATTCTTTTTAGTAGTTAATATGCTAGTAGTTAGTAGTTATGAGCCTTGCCATGCTTCTTACCAATTTGTTACACATTATAAGAAACAACCAAATTTTGAGCATTTACTTATTATAGACTTGAAGGACAACATTTGAAAATCTAAACTTATAAATAAAATGTTTGTGGCTAATTTTTGCTTTATAAAACCAAAATTTTATTCTTTTTCATAGATGCATGAACAGAACTGTAAGATAATCCAATCTCTTGAGATGTTCATTGGATTTACTTCTAAGCTCTATCTGAATGTCTTAAAGTCTTTCCTTGGGATATTTTTTTGTTTATTAAAAAGATTGTAAATATGAAGCTTTATGCATAGAAGAGTAGGGATATTTTTAGATAAACCTTCATTTTAATTTTTGGTAACTTTCCACTATAAAAATTCCATGTTACATAACGTAAAGCATTTCCAATTATAGCAACAATAATAAGCTAATACTATACTTAGAAATCAGTGATGCATGATGAGTCAATCAGACATCATCAGCTTTTAGTGTCACTCCTCATACAAATTTGGTTGTGTTCTCATATGATCACTTTAGTTTATAAGACATATGACAGCTTGTTTAACAAGTGTTTTCCAGAAACTAGTTAAGTTGTAAAAGTATAGATTTATCGTATATCTGAACATTTCTTATGAACTATACTAGAAATACCAATTAAATATATTCTCAGTTTAAAATAGATATATTCTAACCTATATAACTGAACAGTAAAATCAATTATAGCATTCTTAAATATTTTTCAAGGTGAAAAATTAAATAAATGCCGACTGATTATTGACTTTTATCTAGCAATTTATGTTACTATAAAGATTTATTAATCTTTACACAATTAATTTAGTAGATTTGTCACTATAGAATTTTTTTTAAGTTCTTTTTGTTGTTATTTCTGCTTAAGAAATAGATTTTCCATTACCTTAACTGTTTTTGGATCAGTCAGGCTGCAACAAGATCAGTCTGCATATTTTGTTAATTTTGTATAATATATGAAAAATATTGATTTCTATGTTAGTAATGTTCATCTGTGATTTTGAAATTTCAAAATTACATTAAATTCTGATTCATATTCAATTTTATAACAAAACTTTTATCAAAGTCTTTTCAGAAACCAAAATTTAAATGTTGCAACACTGTATATTGTTCTTCACATCCAGTATCGTTGGTTTAAAACTGAATTATAATAATAATAATATCTCAATGATTTTATGAAAACTTGTTTTTGTTTTCTTTGAAATAGTTAATTAAAAACTAATAATTAAATCCATTTTAATAATATAGTTTAAACCTCAAAAATTATTACATAATCAATATAACAATAAGGATCCATTTTGTTGTGGTGTAATTGATATCTCAGTAATTATAGCAAGTACCATCCACCATTAGAATAATGATATTCTTGACTCAATTGACACTAACACACAAGCACTATATACTTATAAACATTAAATGCTATCTTCTGGAGTATGTATAGTGTTTGTTTGTGTTGGTGTCAGTTGTAATTCTCGTATTACTGTTTATCCTTTTCCCCGTTAATGAAAAAAACACATGATACCAAGAAATACTTCTTTAACCTTCATTACACAGTATGTATTTTTGACCTGAAAGGTCACCTTCAGTCTACAAATTAAAAGGAAAAAAAAAATTTAAACAGCAAATACAGAAAGCATTACAAAAATTCTATTTAAAAAACTAATTGGTAAAAATTTATAATTTCATAAAACACTTCACTATTAAAAAGTGAGGTGTTTTGAATAAAAGGAACCAAAGATTCTCATAAAAATACAGTACAACAATCTGCATCACATAAGTTAATTTCTACAGTGTTGCTACTTAATTAATTAAGTACACATTTGAATGGCAGTTACTCAAAACAATAAATTTAAATTTCCATTTTTAAAAAGTCATTGCCTCAGGTTAATAAATTAACATAAAATCAACTTTGTGACACATTTCACAATCTTAAATCATCTGCCTCTACTGCAATTCAATTTACATTTTTAAATACAATTTTAATACTATATATATATATTTTTTTTCTGTTTTTAAAATTTATCAAATACAAAACTGCTGACTTTTATAATTTGATCTAATTGCTGCTTTATGTTTATTAATATACTTTTTTCAATGTTCTATCCATTTTACCAATATAGTAGCTTTTTAGTACAGTAGAGCATCGATTATCCGACCCCCGATCAACTGTCACATCGCGTTCTAGTTGGTAAATTCAGATGTCCTCTAGTGATGTGGCGCTATAATATTTGGCTATGTCTTGGCTACTTTAATATTATTTTTGTTAAATTTTTGCATGTTTTAGCTGGCAACACTGGCTTGACCATGAAAGGGATGCCAGTATTTAAACGAGGGTTAATTTTCTAATTATTAGTGGTTGTTTGTTTTATGAGCAATAAAATAATTTTTAACGATACAATAGCGACGATTATTATTTTTAAAAAAAATTTTGTTAGGCTTAACATAAATGAAAATTCAATGCGAAGTAGGTTAATAGCGATATACTAATATACTAATTACATGGGATATAGTAATATACTATACTAATAATGTATTTTTTCATTCTTTTCAGTTATCTGTTTTTTTTAATTATCCGATCAACCCCAGTCCCCAATTGAGTTGGATAATCGATGCTCTGCTGTATTGCACATTCATCCAAATTTGTATTTAGTGCTAGTCATTTGAAAATTGTGAAATGATGATTTATAATTATTTATCATTAATAATTGATTTATTTTGTTTTTCTTCTGTGGTGTTAAAATTACACTTTTAGATTTAAATATACAGTCATTTTACATATTTAACATTTTATTTCTTTTTAAACCATTGTTTAATTCATTCTTCTCTTATAATATTAACTATAATCAAATTAATCAAATAATTATTTAAAACGATCATTTCTTTTATGTAGTCTTTGTCAGTTTTTGCATCTGTGTCAAGTCTGGTATGACCAAAACTTTATACAGTATTTTCATAATAAAACTTCACTCACATTAGACAAATAGAATAATAATTTAAAACTTTCTTTACATTATATTGTTTATAAACTTTATTAAATTTCAAAACTTTCTTTTTGAGTTATCATTAAATTCAATTAATTTATAAAATTTATTTCTTTGTGTATACATTTTATTTACACTGTTATGAATATTATGCATATTTGTTGTTTCAGATTTCTGGCTAAACTTTTTCATGATGAAAGTCATATATCATCTATCAGAAATACACATTTTCTATTGGAATGGTATTTTATATAATACTAACAAAGAATGGCCAGTGTTGCTCGGGAACTCAGAGGAGTTAAGTTGTCTTCATATAGGGCAGCATATATACACGCAATAATTTAGACACTAAATTACGATGGCAGATATTTTCATTAAACATATGCGGAAATTTTTCAAAGAATAACCTCTGCTGAGACTAATGACCTAAGCTCCATCTTATGTAGTCTGTTTTAATCAGAAGACAAAGATCAATCTGTTGAAAACACTTTAATCACACTTGTTATATCTGCAATGTATTTCAAGATTGAAAAAAATTATCTCCTCTTCAGGTTACAAACAATGTATACAGACAGCTGACATTAACAATTAAATATAAAAGCAAAATTTAATATATTAAACACTAGGCCAAAACAATTTAAAATCCATTTTTTTACAAACCACAGTTAACATTTCCCTGCGAATCAATAAGCTCTTATTATACATTCCTTCCAAGATTTTTTCCATATAAAAACTATAAAAATTAATTAACAAAAAATTAAAATTTCATATATGTATGTAGGTTTTTTTTTTCAACCTATGATGGTCCATAAAACAAAGACAATTGTAAATAACAAAATGAATTTATTACCAAAAGTTAAGTATAAACATGATTTCTTTTCAATCTCGTCTTCATAGAATTTTGTCATCAGTGATTTGAGATGGGCCTTAATGTTATTTTGAAGATTGTCATTAGTCTCGAACCTCTGCTCTTCTGGCCACGTTTTCAGTTCAGGGAAGAGGTGGAAGTCTTCACACATTCCAAGCATAAAAATTCCAAGCTGGGTGGAACCAGCTTGGAATTTTTAAACCCAGCATATAGACCTGATTTAGCACTAAGCGACTTCTGCCTCTTTCCTGAACTGAAAACATGGCTAGGAGAGCAGAGGTTTGAGACTAATGATGATCTTCAAAACAACGTTAAGGCCAATCTCAATTCACTGGCGGCAACATTCTATGAAGAGGAGATTGCAAAGCTTGTCCACAGATATGACAAATGCCTCAATCTTCATGGTGATTATATTAAAAAGGAATCATGTTTATACTTAACTTTTGGTAATAAATTCATTTTGTTATTTACACTTGTCTTTGTTTTATGGACCATTAGAGGTTTGAAGATTGAAGAATTCAAAAAACCACCCTCATATAAAAATCAGAAAAATAAAAAAAAATCATACACTGACCAAAAAAAAACTGAAAAAATTCTATTTTATAATCCTTCTGTAATCAAATTTTCTTTCATGTTCCACCATTTCCTTTAATGTAAACTTCTACATGTTCACTTCTTCACTTTTTTTATCAGGAGACCTCTCCATGCACCATCTATCTTCAGATCTTTATTTAAATTAATTAACTTATCTGATTTTAATATTTCTATATATTATACAAATATCTCTTGAAATATAATATATTTTTATGTTCTTTTTATTTATCTCACAGCCTTTTTATATGCAATGTGAAAACCAAGGAGATTGGGGTATATCCCAGACAAATCAATGTCATGTATTCTCTCAATCTTATTTTTAATTTCCTTCCTGTCTCCCCAATATAATTTACATTATCCTTGCATGTGCAACTCAATTTATACACTACTCCTGACATTTATAAATCTGTTTTTTCCTCTCTAGAAGAGGGATCACTTATTTTTTTATTATCTAACTATCAATTTCCAGTATTAACCAAATTTTATACTTTTTAACTCTTATTACAAAACTTTTCAAAAAAGTTAGTTATCGTATTTTTCGCCGTATAAGACGCACTTTTTCTCTCCAAAATCGGGGGGGAAAANGCGGGCTTCTGAAGAAATCTTCCTTGTTGGTGCTTGACCAGTTCAGAGCGCACATTACAGAAACTACTAAAAAGAACTTTAAGGAAATTAAGACCCAAATAGCTGTGATTCCTGGTGGTCTTACCAGCCAGCTGCAACCTCTGGACGTTTCTATTAACAAACCGTTCAAAGTTCTGATGCGAGAGGAGTGGAACACCTGGATGGCAGCTGGGAACCATGATCTGACTCCTACTGGACGGATGAAGAGGCCCACTATCACACAAGTGTGTGAATGGGTTAAAAGGTCATGGGACTCCGTAAAGAAAGACATTGTTGTAAAATCATTCAAGAAGTGTGGCATTAGTAATGCCTTGGATGGAACAGAAGACGACGTCTTATTTGACACCAGTGAGAAAGAAAGTGATGACAATGACTGCGTGGATCTGTCCTTCCTCATTTCTGATAGCAGCAAAGAAGAGGAATTCTTGGGGTTAGAATAAAAACATGACAGCCTTATTTTTGTTACTTTCACTGTTTGCTGACTGTTTATGATAGTAAAGATAGCTCTTAGTATGTTACATGGTTGACATAAAATTTTTCTTAACTGCTGTTAACTTTATACAGTTGATATAAAATATTTTACTACAGAATTTGGTTCATAATCTTTTTTTTTCTGAATTTGCCTCCTTTAAAATTGGGTGCGTCTTATATGCCGGTGCGTCTTATACGGCGAAAAATACGGTATGTAAGGAAATTTTACACATTCTTTAACTTCTCTAATATTTTTAACTGCGTGCCTATTATTTTTATAAGTTGAATTCCAATGTTCTAACAATCTCATCGTGTAATCATTTCAATAAATATTATTTTATTAATTAACCCTCCTACCTTATTTTATTTTCTGGGAAATACATCCTCCTCCAAATCTTTACTAACACTGTAATGAAATTATTTTGTTTAATGTACATGAGGCAAAGAGATTTATTGTTTTTAATATATTACATGCCTTTTTAAATGTAGTACACGAAATATAATGGTCATATCTTTTGATGGTAACATCTAAGTAATTACTACTATAATTATTTTCTATTTTATATTCATATTTTAAATTGGTATTGAGATTATTAGCTGCTTTTACAATATCTTCTTCCTCTATTTTTTCTTTATCAAAAATTAATAAAATGTCATCTACGTATCTTACATAAAAAATCATTCCTGCCATATTTGCCAATTCCATATCTATATCAATCATAACCAATTTAGTAAGTTTTGGATCTATAATGGTACCCTTCTTATCTTGTCTAAAATTCTATCGCCTGTTTTGAAAAAGTTTGAAAGGAAACACTTCTCGACAAGTTTTATTACCACGAGTCTACATGAATGTTCTCTAAGGTAGAATTTACACTGGACCATTTTACAGACAGATACATTGAATTAACATTTAAACTCATAAATATGTACAAAGCCTGCATTTTTATTTGCATGAGTCCTGTTAATAACTGGTCTGCATTTTTAATGGAATAAACTGGGTTTTCAAACTTGCCCAGATGATGATTTAAAAAATTTTCTAAATTATACATTATGGAATATTTATAATCGACTATAGGTCTGGCTTTCCCACCTGCTTTGTGTTTTCAATTGCAGTTTTTTTTTCTGCAGTCTTCTGTTGGGTTTTCTGTAAGTTCCAAAAATTGGATGTAGTAACTACATTCAGTGTTTTCTTAAATAACCAGTCATTATTTACTATAATTACCTGTTTTGCTTTATCTGCTTGAATAATATCTAAATTATTATTATTATTTAGGAAGTTTTTTAAGTCATTTTTAATCATCATAAATATTTGACACCTGATCATTTTGATTTAATTAACTTCAGGACATCCTGTTTTAATTCTGATTTTATGTTTGTCCTCTCTTCACTCGAAACTGGAAGTGAATTTACAGCCTTATCTATTGTTGATATTGTGTTTACAGCTTTTTCCATAAAGGGCAAATTAAAATCAAGGTCTAAAACTAAAAACTTCTTTATCTTCTCTGGAATGTCTATATCTGTTTTATTAAGTATTAGGTCTTGTGTAGTCTGCTTTAATCAGATTACATAAGTCAAAACTTAGGTTATTAGTCTCAGAAGAGGTTATTCTTTGGAAAATTTCTGAATACGTTTAGGGTAGCATTGTGGTGTGTCAGAGTAATTTTGCAAAATTTGGTGCAAATCAGTCAAATGGTTTGGCAATTTATGGGGAATGAAATTGGAGAGAACAAGTGAGGGTTGAAATTTTATGGTAGTTCATGTTTCTTGTAGACACTAGAGAGTAACTGTGCAGAGTTTGGTCCAGATTAATCAAAGGGTTTGGGAGTTTGTAGGGAAGATGAAATGAGCAGGCAGCAGTGAGGGTCAGGTTTTAAGATAGCTTACATACTGAATAACAGAAAGTAATAAGTTTTCCAATGGTCCCTTGACATGGATGTATTTCATGACAATTGTGACTTTCTTTTAGGCATTTTATCATTGATAAGGCTCACTTGCATATATATGTGTACATTTAAAATGTAACCAAAAGAACTCAGTTTACATAGATATCTGATAATATAAGACTAATTCTTATTTTTAAATATTGGTATGGTAGAATTAATACTAAAGCAAAGAACAAATAAAAATGCCATAGGCTATAGACCTATGTACAAAAGTTTAGTTTCATCTAAGAGAAATAAATTACAAACAATACAAACAAAATATATACACAACTACCCAAATGCATGAATCAAAACTGAAAATATCAGATAATAAATTTAAAAAAAGCCCATTAGGTGGGAAAGGGATTGACCATGAATGGAGGAGAGTAATTCCACAGTAAAAACACCATTCTCATGCATTTTCCTTTTTAAATATGAAAATAGTATATAGTCTGTGTTCATCTGGAAGGAATCGGCTTTCCAATAGCAAAAGAATTTTAAAAATCAGTTTGGTAGATTCTGAGATTACCTCTAATAAACATTCTTGCTTTATATATTAGTATAGATATAGTTTAAATATAGTTATTACTGTTGTGTGGTAAATATAACTGTTAATTTACTTTAACCTGGTGAAATTCTTTTAACCTGGCATCATCAGGACTAACATGGTGCTGAATTGTCAAATATGCCACTTCATTGGATGTTGGAAGTTTTTCAATCCTCTGAACACAATTTTACCTATCTTCATGTGTAAAACTATACAAATCTACCTTTTCTGATTGTTTAGCACACCATTTCAATTTTTATAGGCCATTCCTACCCTAGGTTGGTTTGAAACAAGAACACGCTATTGTTACTTTTGCTTTGTACACTTCTATTGTATATAAATTAGAGATGCCACGAATATTCGGCTACTATTTGGTATTTGGCCTATTTGGCTACTTTTATTAGTATTCAGTATTCACCCAAATACCGAATACCAAATCATGAAAAAAAAAATTGCACATATTACTCAACAATGTATTTATTTTAATCATAAATTATTACATTTAATGCTTAAAATCTATCAGTGGTAAGTTATGATGAATGAAAACAATTTTTTCAGCATTTGTTGATAGCAAACGATTGCGCTTTTCCTCATAAACTATATTTACTTCTGAAAATAGCCTCTCACTATATACACTACTGCTGGGAGACGATAGATAAATCTTAGTGAATTATGTCAGGCTTGGATACTGTTTTGCATTTGCTGACCACCACTTGTCTGGGTCTGCCGTCCGATCTAGGTGAACAGTTTTCATATAAAATGATACAGACAGTGATATTTTTTAGTAGGACTACTAGTAACATAATTTGATGTAACAATGAACAAATAATGCATGTTGTGACACAATCTACTCGCAAACAAAACAAATGTGCTTGCGGTGTCGCTACTGCACCCACTGCAGTGAGACAGGTCGTAACCTGTCACCTGCAAAATGTACACATATTTTGCTGAATATTCGGTGCTTTGGCCGAGAGCATAGCCGAGTATTCAGTATTTGGCAAAATCACTATTTGTGGCATCACTAATATAAATACAGACATACTTTAATTATCAAAGTACATGAACAGTAATATACTGTAGCTGTTTGCATGATAATTATTGATTCCAAGTGTGTTAAATATTTCTATTTCTTATATCAAACCCCCATGCACTAATGTCTTTAGAAAAATTATGCAAAAGTAATTGGTTTTACCTAGCAAATCATAATATCATCTTGGTTTTCCTTTGTTTTCATGATGTTCATATCAAAAATTGTTGATGATAATGAAAAACAACAATGCACTGATAACCCCTAATGACAAGCTTGATATGGGTTAACAGAATTTCACTGTATGTTACAGTATAACCAGCTAAGCAAATATTTGTTTAATTCTTTTTACTTTTGCAAATTTAGCTTTTAGTTGCCTGTCCAAAGTTAAATTGAAAGTTATGCTTACAATTCATGTGTATATCACACTATGTAATAGTCATGTAATATTTTTTGCAAGTTTTCTGTATGTAAATAATATATACCAAGTTTATAAAAACAAAATGTATACATATAAGAGAGTTACAGTAAGAGTCTAGAAGAGCTGCAGTTTGGCCATTGTGACTATATAATCAAATAATCATCAACATAACATGTATAGTATACAAAATCTGAATCTTTGTCAATTTTGCAATAAATCTATCAACCTCTGTTATTACAAGTTCAGCTAATTCTCTCAACCTGTGTATATATTTCATTTTTAACTGGTAGGTCTACATACATTTCCAAGTTGTATATTTTTAATCTAATTTTTAACTTTGGAATTCAATATTCATCTTTGAATATAAATTTACATTCAACAGAAGTTAATAAATAAAGTAAATAAATCCTTTTTGCAATTTTTAACTATATTTTGTAAATCTGCTGTAATTTTATTAAATGAATTTTTCTTCTAACCTTTCATATTCATTTTTTCTAATATTTATTCCTTCTTATTTTTACCCATTATAAATTACAAATAACTATTTGTTTTGCATTATCAGCTGATATCATTTGCAGGTCATTTCCTTTTTAAAAATTTTCTATATTTTTTTAATTTTTTCTGGGCATTTTTCTTTAAAACAAATACTTCATTTTTGCCAATATAGTTATCAGTTATTTTCTTAATTAATATAACACTGTTTTTGTACACCCATCACTACATTCCATAGTAGACTTTCCATTTTTGTTAACAGATGCACAAAATAAATTGACATCAAGCACTTATGGATTGATGTCAGTTTATGAAAGCCTTTCCTGGGAACTACATTCAGCATCAAGCACAGAAGCTTGAAGTTCTTATTGTTCTCTTCTTAGAATGCACAATTTCTCTAAAACAATTCACTGCAAAAACAAATGCTAAATGCTATTTTTGCTTTTTCCTTTTTTTTTTTTTTATAAAAGTGAAAATCCTCTTCAGATTTTTGCCTTTGTAATACAGAGATACCTGTAATTGGAATTAATAATAAGTTTGCAGAGTAGTTTATAGTAATGTTTTGAATATTTTGAGTGTTTTTCCACTTAATTTTCTCAATCTGACATTACAGTGTTTTTCACAAATCTTGGCTGGACTACTGCGATATGCAGTAGCAAGGACAAGTCTATTTCAGTATTAAAGGATACAAACTATATCAATTTAATAGGTTTAAAATACCTCTCATGTTTCTGTCATGGCCTCTCTGAACTCTTTTTAGTTATATGCAGGTTATATGCTTTATGAAATGACTTGTATCTTCAATGTAACATAAGTTAAAGAATATTAACATTATTCAATAAAGGATAATTTACTATGTAATTATTAATTTTTTAAAATAGATGTAGAAAAAGTTACATCAGCAATTATTAAACATTTATTTGAATTTTGATATCAAAACCAAACTTTGCTTCAATATGTTTTGTATGCATACTGGAATCCATGCAAAAAGAGTAGATCTACAAGGTTATCATAATTAAAGAATAAATGTTCAGAGTTCTCTGTAGAAAGAACTATTGGATGAATTTCAACTAAATTTGTAAACAATTATGTAAACAATATACATATTGTTTTGAGTATGAAGTTTTGATTTTGGGGAGAAATTTTACTTTGGAATTCAGCCACTAGGATGAATTTGGCATTTTTGTCCCTTTAATGCACTTATTATTTGGGTTTTCTAATGAATTTCAGGTATAAAAAAAATCACAAAAGATTCATCACAAATCTTTGATTACTAAGCAAGCTGTTGCAAATTAAACTTTAATTTCCCATAGATTCAGTGCTGTAAATTCCATTCTTGGAAATACTGATCCATCATCAGTAGGCCTGAAAATATTTCTTACAGAGTACATTGTGGGAAATGCAGTTTACAATTATTCGGATTCCTGAAAATATTTGAGAAATTTCTTACCTTATTCAGCTCCAGTAAAGTAATATATACATTTGTTAGGTTTGAAAAGTAATTTTTTTTTTAATTCTATATTTTAATGTTAAAAAAATTTTGTATCTCTCATAACAGTAGAGAATTATAGTATGCTTGTTTTTAAAATGATTATTTTTCCATTCATAAATATCTCATAGTTGTTATGTATTTTTTTTTATTGAATTCATTTGTTCTGATATAATATAAAACTTCTCCATAAAAGGCAATATTTTCTTTAACTTCTTCTTAATGTTAATGTGCTGATTTGCTAGTCAAATCTTCAAATGATGTTGTCAATATCAAAATTTTATTAATAATTATTAACTGAATGAATAATATATTCTTCTATATATCCAATAGCATTTTCTGTTAGATGCATCCAATTTCAAATGATGAAAAATAATATGAGACTAGTGTTGCAAATGCTGGCCCATTGAACATAAAATTAATAATGGGAATAATCCTTATACTGTTGCTCCTTTACAGTTTACAATCTTTTGTACCTTTGCAACTTTGCATCTTTTTATTTTTATGGTGAAATATTCAAAATATTTTTAAGAGGACTTTATTAGGAAATTGCCTGATGCCATTGTCTATCTGCTTCGAACCACTGGTCACATTTGCAGCATGCCTAGTTTAATTTACTTTGAATAAAAGCTGTCATAAATGAGATGTTTTATTATTCCATTTTTCATCACACTGATTTTAATAAAAACTCTTTCATTTAATGACAATGACATTCAAGTATTTGAGATGTAGATCATTTCAATATTAATGTTTTAAATTTGTTTATTCTTACATCCTATAGTTTTTTATTTAGCTGTCTTCAATCTCCTTAACAAATTGTGTATTACATAAATCATTATTAGAACATATTAACTTAAAACACATTTGTAATAGATTTAACACAACTCTAGTATAATTGTCTCTGATTCTTACACAAATAAATGAATTGCTCTTATGCTATTTTTTACTATATTTTACATATTTGCACTAGTAGTTATTTGACTATATTTGACAAATGTACCCCAACGAAACTTTTTTGATTAGCTGTCCATACGTGTCTTGTTTTCATCTCTGGACAACTCTTAAATATATTTTAGAAAATAAAATAAAATACTTACCTTCTGAAGACATTTTTCTTACATGTGTAAGAGGTTCTTGCAAAAGATGTTCTTAGCTGGTATCTCAGCAGTGTATTCAGTCAGTCTCTTATATCCAGTATTTATACTATCACTGAAAACAAAAATAACACATAAGACGGATGCTAATTAATATTTTTAGATGATATGTTGAATAACAGGAGGTCCATTAATAATTTTAGAATAACATGATGTGTATTAATATTCTTCAACTGTACTTTGAATAACAGGATATTTGAATATGAATTGAAAACTCGCAGAGGGATTTTATTAATATTTTAAGAATGTACTTCAAATAACAGGATATTTAAAAATGAATACCACACCTCTGTTAAATTTAAGTATAAATACAGCCAGTAGAATCAATGATCATTCACGAACTTTATCATTCTACCAAGATGAGTTGTAAGTATATTTTCTTTTATATCTATACTTGATTGATATATTTAAAAGAAAAAAAAACTGTAGATTCTAGTGTCTCAGAATTCTCCTGTGGTAAGTATTAAAATAATTTACAATATTTTTTTATATGTCTCTATTTAATTGATATATTTTAATATAAATTAGATTTCAACACTCAAAAATACTCAAATGNCTTCAATCTCCTTAACAAATTGTGTATTACATAAATCATTATTAGAACATATTAACTTAAAACACATTTGTAATAGATTTAACACAACTCTAGTATAATTGTCTCTGATTCTTACACAAATAAATGAATTGCTCTTATGCTATTTTTTACTATATTTTACATATTTGCACTAGTAGTTATTTGACTATATTTGACAAATGTACCCCAACGAAACTTTTTTGATTAGCTGTCCATACGTGTCTTGTTTTCATCTCTGGACAACTCTTAAATATATTTTAGAAAATAAAATAAAAGAATAGTTAAATATAGATGCATGTAGAAATTTTATATCAGGATTTTTATTATTTTATTTTAAATCAAGTAAAAAGACAATATAAAATGTGTTAATAAGAATGTAATTTGACTAACCATTCAATATTTTTAACAGTTGTGTTATAACAATTTTCCTTCTATCATAGTTTAGTGTTAAAAAATATATTGTATGCTGTTCATTACAAAAATGTTAAAATGTATCAAATATATAATTGATGTAGTCAAGACCTACTCAATCACTCTTTGTCCCAAATGTAGCAGAAAAAGTACATGCATCTAAATATTAGTTTTATTTTATCTTGACATTTTAATCATTGTCTTCTCCAGGCAATATTTTTCATAACAATGAATTCTTTGTTTATATATATATTTTCCTGCTTTTTGCCACTTTCTGTTCTGTGGACACTAAGAGATCCCTTATAGCAAGCTCAAAACAGGAGTGGTCATATGGTAAGGGATGGGACTTGACACATCCAGGATGGACTCTTTTTGGAGTTAATTGCTCAGATTTGATCACAGATCCCTGGAGAAAGATGCTGCCGCTTAACTATTTTGGCTGTCTTACTTTATAAAATTTCAGTTTTGTGATAATTATTGATGACTTCTCTTGTTTTAAGATAACGGTATCACAATACATAGAGAACTTAGCCCAAACTATATTAATAACAAAATGACAGAGCTGGATTAACTGTTGGACTAGAATTTGGTTAAGTAATTAACCAAAACACCTAACTTTATTCCAAATTATATAATATATGTTTGATTACTTAGCTGAGTTCTAGCCTGATAGTTAATCCTCTTGTTTAATATTATAATACTATGTTCTGTGCAATTTTTATAACAAAATATTTTTATTATTAAACATTTATTCTAAACTCTACTTTTTACTTATGATAGGGCTATTCTTCTTACACAATAATTCACATTCAGATTTTCAATCTGATAGTAAACTATGATGTAAGATCAGAAGTTTGAGTACAATTGGCCTTCTTTATCTGTGGATCAAAAATATTTGGTAAAATAAAATAAAATCCAGATAGTTTTAAGAAGCAAAACTCGAATTTGTTTGTACGAGGGTCATTCTAAAAGTAAAGAATGTTTGTTTTTCTAGATATTTTTATTTAACCGCAAGACGTCTGGATAAACATGACGTCCATGAAACAAAACTTATTTTACAACATATATGATACCTTAGCTATATTTCTACATAGTCGTCATACAAATTTAAACACTTGTCATAGCATATTATCAGCTTTCTATGCCTTCTACACACTCAGTTACCACCAAGTTCTTGAACCAGTCATTAATGGCCTCTTTCAGTTCGTTGTCACTCCATAGTGATTCCCGGCTAAAAAATCCTTCAATGTTGGGAAAAGATGTAATCACTCGGAGCCTAGTTCGGGCTATAAGAAGAATGTTCAAAAACTTCCCACTTAAACTGTTGAAGCAAGTTCTTTGTCAACACAGCAGCATGCGGACATGCATTATCCTGAATAAGCAAAATGCCTCTGGACAACAATCCCTGCTGTTTGTTTCAAACTGAAGCTTCCTTCATCACTTTACCATAAACCTCGGTTATCTGTCTGTAAATTTTGATAGGGTGGACTTTTTTCACATTCAAAAAGCGTATTACTCTTTGTACTTCACACTTGGTGGGATCTTTAATTTTGTCACACATTTCAAAATCACACTGTAAACAGTAAATGATCATTGTGGCTTGCTGTTAGCATCAGACTGGCGTGAAAATATGGGAAGGTCCATGACGTGGCAGTGGAGAGTGGTGGGAGAACTGCACGGCTTGTCAGATCAAAATGTTCTTTTCTTTTAGAATGACCATCGTATCTTAAATATTCTATGTATTTTCCTTTCATGTTGTTAAAAGAAAGAAAATGTTAAATTATTGCTGGCATATATCATGTTATTTGGCTTAAGATGGTTGCAGCTATACTGAGCATGTAAAGACTTTTTTCTTGTCATTATTCCTTAAATAATACAGTGTAACAACTGTTTACATTGTATTAGGTGTTTAAGTAATCTCAAAATGATTTAAAGTATATACATACATATACAAGTAAGACATCGGCCGTACACAAAGTGTTTAGCAAGCAGAAAAGAAGGTAAGGGAAAGGGGGAAGAAAGAGGGAGAAAAGATAGACAGAAGAGAAAGGTAGGATCCCTCTGAATGGCATACAGTACCCTCTATGTTTGATATTTAAAGTATATAGGAGAATGTCTGTACGTTATGGTCAAATATACTCTTGAGAAGCTGGAACACTCAATAAGCAACTCAACACCTCCTGTACTCTTTCCACTAAAAATTTAATGGGAAAAATGTTTTTGGCCTCTTTAACATGCTCGTGGCATTAGTAGATAAATGTTTAGGCAGATGCTGGGTGTTAAGCATCACGAATGACTCGTAGTCTATTTTAATACAGGACCAGCACGAGTCACCCATGCCTCATACTATTAAATTAATATATTTTATTGCACCTAATAAAATAATATCAATATATCAAGTATGATGTTTGTAGAATTATGTTATCAAAACATATGCGCCGCCCCACAGAAAATCAAGCAATTATGTCTGTCACCCTAGCTAGACATATCCATACGATAATATGCCTCGTAACTCCGTGAACATGTTAAGCGATCTGTGTCAGGTTTTCAAACTATTCTAAAATCAAATATTCTACAGAGTATTCCAGATTGAAACATTCAAATAACATAACTTTATTTTAAAAATTTTCACATAGTATTCCAAAACACTCAAATGCAACATGACACCAATTAAATTATTCTACAAACACAATGTTAAATATTCAATTTTAGAATAGTTTGAAACCTGAGGCAGGTCTCTTGGGGAGGCCAAAACATTTGTCCCATTAAAACTTTTTGCTGGAAAGAGTATGCAAGGTGTTGAGTTGCTTATATTCAAATAGTATGCCATTTTATATAATAATTCAAGCATCCTCAAATTTTGATAACTGCAGGTATCCCAGAACCAAGCCCTGTGATCCTGAGTCTATTAGTGTGAGGATGGTTGGCTAAGACAGTTAAGTAATATATAATTATTTCAATTATAAAAGAAATAGAATTCTTTTAGTAGAAGTCACATAAGATCTATTTCTAGTGCAAAACATGATAGATAATAAACATATGAGAGAAGCTACAAAAAAGAAACCGATCAAATATTTTTGGGTTATAATCATAAAACTGCTAAGAATAATTTTATATAGAAAGTAGGAATAGAATAAGAATAAATAAATAAAAAAGTACATTAACGTATTGAAATTTCAGTATTGTACAATATCTGCTACTTCAACAATATGTTTTTTTTAATCAATAAAATGAGTGTATGATACTGAATAAAGCTAAGCACACTTAAAACTAAAACTTCCGAAACAGAAATACAAGGAAATTGAAATAATAATGTAAAATTAAAAAAAAGAGATTTTCCACTTCAATAATATGATATATCAGGAAAGCACAGTACATTCAGTTTTATCAATAATACAACTAAAATTATACAGATAATTCAGAAATTAATGAGTATTTTTGCTTTTATTATTAAAGCATCTTAAGATTACATTCTGTATAAAAATCAAACAGAATCAACCAAAAGTGTTTAAGTTTAAATTATATAACTTACAAGAGGAATTGAAAATATTTAAATTAAAATTATAAAAAAAATTACACAAATAAACTCAACAGAGCATGTCTTCAAAGCAATGTTTACCAAGTTTAAGTTAAAATAAAAAATATTAGCTCGAGTAGAATAGAGCCAGTGTGCTATTTTCAAGAAAGACAAAAAATGTTATTTATAACAGAGATGATTTTAAATGAACTGCAAAAGGCATGCAATATGCTGACATTGAATGTGTCATAAATATGGAAGTGTTTGCTATGTTATTCTGAGTTTATTTGTGTAATTTTTTAAAAATAATTTTACATATCCTTGATTCCTTGCATAAGTTAAATTTAAATGTTTTTGATTGATTCTATGTTTGATCTTTATATAAAATGTAGTCAGAAAATGTGTTGAATGATAAAAGCAAAAGTAATCATTACTTTTTGGATCCTTTGTGTAATTTTAACTATATCATTGATAAGACTGTGGATATATTATGCCAAATTTAATTTTTTGTTGAGCAAGAATACTCACTCATTTATATTTATAATATACCATATAGAAGATTAATATAAAAAGAAATGAGCATTGTTACTTATCACTGTTCTATTATTGTGCATTTAATAATATGTTTTAACTTGTTTTTTTCTTATACAACCTGTATGGTTTCCATTCTGAAAGAAAAGATCAATCCAGTGCAGCATTCAAATCTGCATTAATCAATCAACAGCACTATGGATCAATCTTTTCTTCCAAAATATTCTAAATTAATTCATTTAATTATAATTATTAAATTTTTATACACAATGAAAATTTAATCACATATGTTTAGTCCAAATTATGTGGCATTTATATATTTAAAACCAAAATTAACCTGATAATAAATTTGGTTTAATTATTTGATTAGTTTTACTTTCATTTTGGTCATTACTAATATTAATATATTGGAAAGTTGACCATCAGTTTTATTCCTCATTAAGCTTGATATAAAGAAAATTACTAATAGGTTTTATATTGTGCACTCACTGATTTATCAACAGTACTGTTTCATTAATAAAACTGTGAGTGCATTGATGTGGATAGAAACAAACACATTTAAAGTAAATTTTTGAAAAAAAACATAAGCATATTGTTAGAATACTTGTATTCCTTGTAATTACTATAGCAATATTTTGGACCTTTAGCTTTTTGGGTTTACATGCAGTAGACTCTTCCATATGCAAACTAATGTGGGCAGGAATGATCTAGATAAGTTAAGTATTGTGTTAAGTTCGTTTTGTTCTCAGGTCCCTTCTGAACTGTTACATTATGCCAATGTCACATCATTATAATGTCAGTCATGGTGGATGCATTGCACACTTCTGCAAATTTCAATGCAACCCTAATAAAAAGGAAGTTAAAAAAATGTACACACTGCAATATGGAATGGTAAGATTCAGAATAATGTACAATATGCTTGGAAATTTTTGCTTGTCTTTGATCAGTCCAGATATGGAAGGTCTACTATATTTTCTTTTATCCATAGAATATTTGGCTGATAAAGTATTAAAAGATTCTCTCATAATATTCAACATAACTCAAGTTTGGTTAATAGAATTTTTCTCTTCTCATGAGGTTCTTTATCTCTTTTCTATAGATAAGAATAATTTTTACTTAAAGAAATAGGCAGACATTCTTTCTTACTAAAAGGTTTGACAATACTATTATAGTATTAACAATAAATCTACGAACATAGAGTGCTAAGTATAACTTCTATTGCTGTCATGCACATACAAGCTTCATTTTCAAATGAAATGAATTTTCTTTAATACTGACGCTTCTTTTTTTGTCTTCTATGATTTTCTTTAATCATAGAAGACAAAAAAAGAAGCGAATCTTATAATATATAATAAGAGAAATCTTATATTCTATTATTAAGGAACCATAACTTGAAAATTGATGTGTTAAGTAGTTACAAATAGATTGTTAAGTGTCTGAGGTGTATTTTAAACCTGTCTTTGTTTTAAAATTATATCCAAGTAATAATTTATTGTTGATTAAAGATATTTCCATCTTTACTTATTCTTATTGCAATTATATATTTATTTTTACTTTTACTTTTAAAAATTACAAGAAATATTACTTCAAAAGGTTTTTGGAATATTCTTTTTAAATTTATTGTCAATCTTTTTAGTTAAACATTATCATCTACATTAGGATTTGCACTGGATTTGGTGCACTTGGCATCAAATGTGAAAAAAATAGTAAGCAGAATAAAAATTTAATTGTCACACAGGTGCAACCATTAAATTTTTATTCTGCTTACTAAAGATTAATATATATTTATTTACTTATTTACTATTATTGTCTCAATTAATGCGAGGGGCTTAGCTCCCTTCTCTTCATGTGCTGAGCATATGCAGAGCAATGGAGTGAAAACTAACAATCATGTCCAAGTATAATATGTCAAAGTTTTTGAATGTGTAAGTAAAACACAAACATAGTTCTTTAATAGAGTCCATGACCATACATCTAATATGGCACCTTTTATCATCTTATTAACCAGCTAATAATTAAAAATCACTATAAAACATCTGCCACTGCAAGGGAAAGATTAATTTTAAAATAACATATTAAAAGATGCCTTTTTCTATTTGATAGAAAGCCAGTAAACATGAAAACATTCTAAAATTATGAAGAACTTATTATATTCAAGTGATTTTAAATGGATTTGAAGGAGTTCTGTTTTGAATCTGTTGAGATCTTGATTGATGTTTTTGAGAATGAATCCTATTGTAAATTTTTTTTAAGTATATTAGTATGTTAGTTTCTGCTGTTAAGTGTGTGAAGAAGGTATCTGGTGATGTAAGTTTTACATGATGATCAAGATAATTCTGTTGTCATTTCAGAATATAAAGATTACATTTTTTAAAGTGTCTTTCATTCTAATATTATCGTATTTTCTGGTGTCTTCCTATAATCATTTCTTGAACTTCTTGCTCTTACATCCATGATTTTTCTGCATTTGTTTAGTCTTCTAATTGTTATATTGTTACCTGTAATTATTTTAAAAATTAAACTTATACATAATTTAGGAATATGTCAATTTAAAATTTTATCATATTTCTGGTTTTGGAATACATTTACAGTAGACCCCCTATAACACTAGATAATTCCGTGTTATATGAATTCCATGTTGTACGAGTCACTTAGATTTTACAAATACGTGTGCCAGACTGTAAACGGCTCATGTATTTGTAAAATCTAAGTGACTCGTACAACACGGAATTCATATAACATGGAATTATCTACAGTGTTATAACTATATAAAATATAGGGTGGTCAACTGTATATATGTCTAATTATCTTTATTGATTTATATTTTTCTTTCCTTTCTTCCATGTCTTTCACTTCCATTCTTTTTCTGTGATTTGTTTCTTGCTTGCTTGCAATTTAAATTTTTAAATACAGTAGATTTGTCTTAAGTCTTAGAAAAATTTCTGTTGATTTACTAATTCAAATTTTTTGTTGACTATCTTAATGTTGTATTATATACTTAGAACTGTATTTCGAGGAACATAATTTCAATTTATGGTGGTTAAGTACGGAAACTTTTTTTGCAAAAGTCTGGAATTCATGTATATATCATACCTTAAGAATCTGAGTTTTATCAAAAGTAAGACATCTGAATGTTTTGGTGAAACGAAAAAAAAAATGGTGACAACTGAAATGATAATATTGCTAATCCTAAGTTAAGCTACATGTAAGAGTTGTTTCCCTTAATAAATTTAAAAGCGTAAAGCCATTAGTAGTAGCATTGTAGTTTGAGGCCTTAAAACTGCAAATTGTTTAGTTTCGTGTAAATTTGGCCTCATCTGGATATGTTGGGTCTTTCCTCACCTGGCTGATTTATGATGGATCTTGCTAAACCTATGATAGACACAAAGACTTCATAGTGCCTAGGGGTATAGAAAGAGTTAAAAATAATAAATCATCGAAGTTATAATTTTTTATTTCGGAGAATCTTCCTTTGCTATTGGCAAATTATTTATTTATTTACTATTGTCTCAATTAATGCAAGGCACTTAGCTCCCTTCTGCTCATGTGAAACATTAAACTTATACATAATTTAGAAATATGTCATTTTAAAATTTTAGATCAGTATCCATAAAACTGCGATTCATCAAAACTGTTTAATGGAAAACCATTACATCTAGTCCTGAGTATTTTTGGACCCTGCTTATCATCGGGAGCTAAAACTATAAAATCATCCATCCGATTATTCCAATTCTTTGGAATTTCTGTTAGTTCTAAAAGTCAAATTTGTTCTAAGCTTTTTGAACTTCAACCAAGGTGGTATGATATTGGAATTTGGAGTTCATCTGTTCAGACAGTTGGATTTTGAAAAGTTCAGAAGTAGCAGAATTTCAAAGAATTGGAATTTTTGGAATGACAGTTTTTGACAGATTACAGTCTTTACCAAATTTTTGAACTGTTTGGAATTATTCCAAATATTTTTGTTAAATTTTAAGTATACATTCCAAAGACACAGAAATATCCTAAGAATATTTAATGCTTAAATTAAATTAAAACTTTAAGAATTGAAAAAAGTTTTTCAAGGTTAGTTTTTAATTTGTATATAACCATTTCATGAAAATTCTGATGGAAAGAATAATAATTAATGTAAATGTTATCAAAGCCAAACAATCTACTGAACTATTGTGCTATTTTCAGGCTACATTAATAATCGTTTACCAATTATCATGTGGCTTTAATCAGTTAAATTGGGTTTTGAGTTGGATGTTGTTATATATTTCATCTTTGAAGAAAGCCAAAACATTATATTAGATAAATTTCTAAAGTAAAAAATAGCAAAAGCAGTTAGAATTCAAAATTTATTTGGATAAATATATTGGAAACTTTAAAAACTAATTTATTGGAGAAATTGATAAGAAGCAAGTCTTAAACTTAGCCCAAGTATGTTAAAGCTGCTTAGGCTTGTCATCACAGAACAACAAAAAGTAAATTCCAAATTCCATCAACTAAAAAACATTTCAAGTTGAATGAGGTTTAAGAACATTAGAGCAGACAAATGCCACCTTCCAAACCATTATCTTTATTTAAAAATACTACTGTTCAAACCTATTCAATCCCATATGAAATCTTTGTTTCATCCCACTTTCAATCCTCACAGCTCTCCTAAATCTTCAAACCATACTGCTTCATATTCACTATTTCCTTCCACTTCTCTTTTCTTATCTGTTTTTATGTCACCAATAACACTTTGCCATCTTTGAGATTAACAGTCTAGGCTCTATCTCCAAATCCATAATCTTTCCACTGTCAATGTATTTTCTTCTTTCTGTATCTCTTCTAACAACTACATATCTCCCACTTCACCTCTCTACCTCTATCCAACATCACTTGTAGTATGGTCATCACTCACACCCATATCCTATCCTTCCTTTTCTAGTCCTCAAAATGTTCTCATATCTTGTGTCCAATGTTCTCTTTGTTACTCCTACATAATATTTCTTCACTCCAGAGCTGTCTTCTACCAGCACCATATAAACTTCAGCTCTCTTTGTCTCTTTCCTGCCTTCTCATTCACAACCCTATCAAAAAGCATTTGATTTCTCTTCGACATTATTTTTCCATTTATTGCTTTTTCCAGAGCCTTACAAAACACTATTTCCCACAAATCAACATAATGTAAAGAGACTGACTTTGCTGTCTTCTGTTTTTGTTCTGTTCTTCTTCAGTACATTTTCTAACTCTAAAAACAACCTTTAAAATTCTGATTTTGTAACTTTGTGTTTCTCTGCCAGTTCCAGTAACATTTCTAACTCTGTCTCTAGAAATCCCCATGTCGAGAACAGAACCATTGCACTTTGTGCCATACTTTTGAAAGCTGCTATTCTATATTAATATGTTTTATTTACAGTCGACCCCCCTATAAGATATAGATACGTTCCAATTTATTAGGAATCCGATTTCTTACAAGTCGTTCCAATCACAGCCCGACACGTGTGAAGTTTAAGGACTACAGCTGATTGAAAGGTTTTCTTCCATAAAATTAATTGATTCTACACTAATCCGACTCAACATTTCCAAAATACGTATATTTTTTTTGTAGTTTTATAGGAATCGTAATTATAAGGACCGTAATTATAGGGGGGTCGACTGTATTTATTTTATGTAATAGTAAACTTTTAAAATGCATTCATAAGTCTTAACCAGTTTGAATGCTAGATGCAATTTGGAATTTTATTTTGTTGTTGCCCCTGAAGATGAGCCTAAGAAGCTCAAAAATACTTGGGCTAAATATAAGACTTTTTTAGTTTCTTCTATAAAGTAGTGTTTAAAGACTTAAAAATAGTATTTCATTAATATTGGTATTATATTTAATGTATTTAAAATGCTATAATAGCATTGTTGTATATCACATATAAGAAGAGAGACTGCTTGTTAGATATAATTACAGTAATATTCGTTTTATATTTAACTAATTAAATTGCATGTCTAATAAAGTTTATGCCTCCATCCTTACCAAAATTAGTTTATTAAGTAAGAAAGTAATTGCCAAATATTTTTGGGAGGCACTTAATTCTTTTTTGCAGCTGTGGGTGTGATTTCCCAAAGTAGAAAGTATACCTATAGATTAAGAAACTCTGTTCTAACAAAAACTTTCATATGAAATATTTAAATTAAGTTTAGTATTAAGTCAAATTGTTTGCTTTATTTCACAATAGTTAATATGAAAGACAAACCATAAAATTTTGTATAAGAATCTGTGGATGGGATCATGCAATATATTAACATTAATTTAACAATAAGTTTGGTTAGTGTTCATCTCAATTGAATCTCCACAATCACTATAACAAGTTGTGAAATATTTTACTTACTTTTATAAAGTTGCACACAAGATTCTCTTATCATTCTCTTAACTTGCGTATAATAGCTACTGCAAACTGTGTTTTGTAAGTAACTATGTAAAGAACTAAATTTACTTTACTAAAATGTTATTTATTTGTATTTATATTAATATTTTTAAAAATCAAAACCATTATCTAAGTTTCATTTTTTTTTATCAAATGATGATAATTCTCTTACTTTCAATTTGTGTTTCACTTATGCTAACCAATTGTGTTTTCTTTCATTACAGTTAGTATGTTGTATATCACGTATAAGAAGAGACTTCTTATTAGTTGACATTTTGGGCTGCAGTTTTCAAATTGTAGACCATTACATTTCTACTGTCGTATATTTATATGTCTGTCCTTTGTTAATTAATTAATCTTGATAACCAAGTTATATAGATGAAAATTGAGACCAGGAGTCTCGAGGCCTGATGAACTATAGATGAAGTTCCAATCTGTACTGGAAATCACATGATGATAAATTGCAGCCCAGCATTGTGACAATGTCACAATAAATAATTGCATGTTAAGATAATTTTATTTTTATTTATACAATGTTAATTACAAATGCAGTGTTTACCTGTATAATGGTATTGGTATAATGGTACCTGTATAATGCAGTGTTTACCTGTATATATATATATAACACCCGTGCGCATGTGTGTTAACTGACTTTTGGGTCACCCCCATATTTTTAGTAATAAGAATCTTTCTGATTTTTAAAGAATACCAGCACAATACATTTTAAGACACAAGTGCAGTGTTTACCTGTATAATGGTAAACACTGCACTTGTGTCTTAAAATGTATTGTGCTGGTATTCTTTAAAAATCAGAAAGATTCTTATTACTAAAAATATGGGGGTGACCCAAAAGTCAGTTAACACACATGCGCACGGGTGTTATATATATATATATTAATTAATATGTGGAGGAATTTTGGACCATCCTGCATTTAGTAAATTTATTCCATTTACTTCTACCTGTTTTAAGGTGGGGGAAAAGGGTAGGGAAGGCAATCTTGTCAAAAATTTAATTATATCAAATGTTTTAGAAGTGCATCGGTTAGAAAAGGTATCAATCAAGCTTCCCTAGTATCTGTTTAGAGCAACCATTATAAGAATGTCTGGTTTACTGTACATTTAATTGAATACTCAACTGGTATGTCATTTTGAAAACAATGTGAGAAATTTTTCAGAATTATGCTCATTTTGTCTGTGTAATTAACTTTGACAAACAAATTTTCTAACACTCAAAAGATGTTTAAATTATTAAGTGGACAGTTTGGTAAGGTCAACTGTGATTTAAAATGTTGATTTAATTGTTGAGTGATTTTTTTTTAAATTTCATTGAAATTTTTTGCTTATCGAATGTCTTCAGAAGGTTTTGATTTTGGCATTTATCTGTTTGGTTAAAAACCAAAACAAAGGTCAAATAGTTTGCTTTATTTAAATGTAACATTAAATCAATATAAGTTTCACTAATTGATCTGGGAAACATTATAGCAGAACTCCAATTAAGCAAATGTCCAGTTATTCGAACTACCACTTGTCCTCCTTTCTTCCACTGATGTCGCAATCAGAAATGTGTATTTGTTGCGACAGGTCCAAATGATTAGTAGGATGCTACTTGCACATTGATGATTAATAAATAAATAGTCTATTTATAGTACTGTGCTGTTATCCTGTAATTTCATTCTTTACATGTTAATATGCTTATCTGAATTTTTGATTATCCAAATCAACTGCAGAACAAATCAGTTCAGATAATTGGAGTTCTACTGTATTTAATATTTGATTATGGTTTTGTGTGTTGATCGAGCTGCCCTGATAGTTGGTAGGGCAGCTCAATCAACACAACAAATTTGTAAAATTAATATGCATTTTATTTGCAGTCCTTTGGACTTTGTTTTCTTTATATATATTTTGTGGAAATGCCTGGGAACATAGGGATTTTTGCATATGGAAACAATGGGATGTCTGATCAGTATGACTTGAGGGAATAATGGCAATAGTAAGGAAGGGAATTGTGAATGGAAATAGTTTGATGCAAATGAGTCTGATTTTGGCACAGACTTCATTAGATTAACAGTGAGAGATAACTGAAAATCAATACCATACTGTTAACCAAAGTGGAAATTTCAAAATACCGTATTTACTCGCATATAAGATGAGGTTTTTATTCATTTTTCATTGCTTCAAAAACCTAGGTCGTCCTATATGCACGAGCAAAAGATTCTTTGCATTTTCGCAATAATTTTTGTGAATCATGTGTTTGCATTTTTTACCGGATGCTCACCCTCTGGTGTTTAAACACAAAAGTATTTTATCTGGGTTGTTTCAATCGTCCTTGTGTATTGTCAGGAGTAAAGATGAATAGCAATAGGAAAAGCAAAGCTTTTGAATTGAATTCCAAAATCATACAGGAGCCCAATATAAGTTTCAGTCCATTCTCACATGAAAACAGATGATTATCGGAAATCAGAATTTGGAGAAACTGATATGTTTAATCAACAGAGAGTGGATTTGACTGTTAAGAATTTGCAAAAAAGGTTCCTGATTGTCCAGCTTCACGTGAACAAAAATTATGTTGTCAATTTTTCAAGTTTTTTCTTTGAAGTTTAAAATGACAGTAATTTTTGCAGGACAATGTGTGCATTTACGTTCATTTGATATTTTACTTGTGATTAAACGAAAAAAAATTAGAATTGTATTAGTAAATCTAATTTTCTTTATTTTGATCTTTAAAGTCACACCTCATTCTATATGCGGGTAAATACGGTAAACTATGAATATGACTGTGTTCCTAATTCCACCTTTGCAATTTTACAATTTATTTCTCACGTGCACCTTCAATGTTTGCCTGTATTCGTCATTTCTAGAGGGCCTTCTCTTGTAGGAAATCCTTCTCTATTAGCTATTAGTTTTTGGGGTTTTTTTTGGTGAGCCAGAGGTCAGTTTCCTCACATTTGGTCAGCCAGCTTGTCCTTGAAACTTAGTACCTAGAGATAAGTAGGACAAGAGTCAAAAAGAGTGCAATTAAAGCAAAATTAGTTTTATTTTTTAAACTGTTTTAAAGTACAGTGCACATTCCTAATCCTGTTCGAACAGTAGAGTTGTGGTCTATTGACCATTAGTGCAAAGTAATCAAAAATTAGTCATCTCAGTCAGAAATCAGATAATACTAAGAATATTTTAAAATGTATTTTTATTTTCTCTGGAAGATCTCACTCAAATGCAAGTTGATTCTAGCTTTATTTATTTTTTTACTATTGAAGGAGTATAGTTTCCCTTCTCCTATTGATTTATTTGTTTACAGTAATGCCACAAATGGGTGATCTGTCAAGGGGATGCCTTGTGGGAGGTCTTTCTATGGGAAATTGGCCCTATTTAGGTGTTAGATAAGTGAAGAAAATGTGAATCTAGTCCAGCTTGTTGGTCGGGAGTAAACCCATGACCACTTATAAAATAAATTTTAAAATTTGTTATTGCATAATTCGTTTCAAATCTGAGTTATCAGACTCATGAATAAAAACAATACTAAATTTTAATAAAATTTTCTTTATTTTTTATGTTAATACATTGTGACCACAATGCACAATAATCTGGCATTTGAAATTATTAAAAATTGCAAATTGTTTGTCTTTCTAGAGTCCGAGAATGGAAGAAAGACTGAGAGAGACAAATGAAAGAGAATTGAGGAGTATGGACAAGTTCAGAGAAGAAGGAGAAAGGGGAGGCAGCAGAGAGAAGATGTCAACAGAGAGAGTTCATGTCCGGGAGACGGAATCGGTAGAAAAATTGAAAGCTAAAGACAAAGAGAAGAAAGCTACAAGGAAAAGAGTAAGTTTTTAACAAAAACTTTTCATTTTTTAAATAAATAATAACTTTCAGACGCTATTTTCAAATTGCTAAACTTAAATCATTATTACAAATTTTCTGAGATAGCAATAGAATCAGGCTCTTAATTGAAGCAGTGAGATGCTTTTGTATTTTTGAGGGGGGGAAACAAAAAATCTCTCTGCTAGTCATTGTTTCACTGCTATTGGAAATAAAATTTTACTTCGTTATTAGCAGAAAGAGCTACTACAATAGCATTGCAAAAGCAGGACACAGCAGCCTGACAAGTCCCTTTCTTCAACTAAACTGTTCATTTTCAGAATCACCTATACTGCCAAAAATTCACATTTTATTACCAAACAATGTAGGATTGTTCATATATATACTGAGTGGCCAATTTATTATGATCACCTGCAAATTTTATGCAAATCTGCTATGACATCACACTATTGCCACCACAGAGCAAGATCGTTATAAAGAGGGATTGCTGGATGATTGTACAGACAATTGAAGGGTATTGCTTGTGAAGGTACGGTTAAAAGAAGTGATTTAACAAACTTTGGAATGATTGTGGCTGCTAGAAGCAGTGAAGTGAGTATCAGCAAAACTGCTTCATTTGTGAAGTGGTTGAGAGCAGCTGTTGTTCATGTGTATAAAGAGCAAACGAAAAGCAGGTCTCAACATAAGACATGTGGTCGTCTACATGCTTGAGCTGAAAGTCCAACAGAAGAGCAACAGTATATCAGATTACAGCTGATTTTAGCCAGAGAACATCTCCGATGGCCTCTGAACAAACTGTTTGCCTGTATCTATCTCATCTTGGGTATGGAAGCCAAAGGTCTGTTCAAAAGTCATTGTTGTCTGCAGCTAACAAGATCAAACAACTCCAATTCACACATGATCACAAAGATTGGACATTAAATGATTGTTAATTAATTAAAGGGTGTTGTGGTCCGATGAATGACATTTGCAATTGCACCACATAGATGGCAGAGAGAAAACAGTCTGAAAGCATGGACCCTACATTCAAGATGGTGGAGGCTGTATTGTGGTTTGGGGGAAGTTTTCTTGGCATTTCTTGGGCCTTGCTTCGTATGGAATGCCCAAAGATATTTAAATATTGTTGCTGACCAAGTACATTCTGTTATGTTAATTAATAGCCTACCCCACTGGAGATGGATACTTCTAGCAGGACAACGGACGAGCTTTATGGCTTGGAGCAAAGATGGTTTGAAAAGCATGACAGAAACTTCACTTTGCTTAGTTGGCCTCCACAATCACCGGATTTCAATCCAAGTGAGCATTTGTGGAGATGAGGTCAAAAGCGGCATCAGGATCCAGAACAATCTACTCTTAGTGAACTGGAAAATGGAACTTATTGTATATGGTGTCAGATTCCTCCAGCTACTTACAAACATCTCATAGAGTTCATGTCAAAGAAAATTTCAGCAGTATTGCAAGCAAAAGGTGTCCCATCAATGAACTGAGTAGATGGTCATAATAAATTGGCCACTCAGTGTATACACAACAATCTTAACTCATACATGCCCACCAGTGGCTGAGTGGATATAAACATTGACATTAGTAGTTGATCACAAGTTCATGCTTCACCATCAATCTGGCCATACAGAGTTTTCCACATTTTCTTCATGTTAGTAACACCTAAATAGAGGCTAGTTTCCCTAGAAAGTCTTCCCAGAGGCATTATCCATGCAGCAGATCACCCATATGTTGCATTGATGTAAACAAATAAACCAATATTTCTATAAAATACAAAAGAATCAGTCTATAAAAAGACACAAATAAATATATACAGTAAAAATTGTCCACAATGGAATCTAAATGAAAGAACATCACTCGTTCTAAAAAATTTTTCCCATCTAGGCAGGTTTTTCTATCTTAAAAACCTGTTCAAAACAGAAAAGAATATTCTGTACCATGCAATTCTGGTTTATGCAGGTTTTACTGTACATATAAACCCAAATTTTGGGCAGTTAAAATACTGTTTAAACTTGATAGTAGTGCCAGAATATTTCAGATACAGCATTAATGTTTAGTACAATAGTTGGTAAACTGTATTTGATGTTGAAACCAATAAATTTTGTATTTTTAGGACCATTCCGATGACAGCAGTGGCGAAACTAAAAGGAGAAAAGACGAAGATCAAGGTAGAGTATAGTTTTAGTAATACAGCAGAAGTTCTGCATATTTGTATGGGGGGTTACATTCTGAAAAACTACTGTGGATAAGGAAGGGTGAAGTAAATCACAAAAGTAAGATTAGATAGGAAAAATTTTTTTGTTTATTTGTCATATATCAGAATGATGGAAGCACTAAGTTGACAAGAAAATAACACTGGATTTTCTGGCAAAAAGTTGATTTGTCCTTTAATCCTTTACAAACTGTCAGTTTTCTATAATTGTATTTCTCATGCCAGGTAGCTTGTTTATACCTTTAAAGTAGTTCTTGGATTTTTGAGGAGGAAAAAAAAACTACCTTGGTCATCAAAGAATATTTTGCCATTCAAGGTGACCACTTTAGATTCTGTAGGCGGCAGATTTCCCACCTCTTCTCGAAGTTACCCAACCAAAATTTCTTGAACTTCCTTCGTGCCGCACATTCTGTAAATTCACAAATTTTTAAAATCAAATTTGTCGTCAGTGTACAAAGCAAAAGGACAAGACATCTTCACATCTAGGTCGATAGATTAATAAAAATAATTTCACTCTTGTGCAAGTAAAAAGAAAAGGTGTTTTCCATTCTACTTAACAGAAAAATGTTATTTTTTTTTCTTTTTCTAAAACATTGATTTATTGGATATGATATGTATCTTTTTATTGGCAGAATTAAACTGAATTTACTTGTGAAATGACACAATTTGATAAATTTAGGACTTATCATACAGGAATATATTTAAAAGAGCAGCAAAATTGACCATAGAGAATTGTCATTGCAGAATGTATTTTGGGTCAAGACCCCTCTGGCTGCTGACAATCTTTTAAAACACTGGTCCAGGTAAAAAGTCATAATGGAAATTAAATAAGTTTAGTACAATATAAACAATTCTACATGATTAATTTGCCATTATTTTAAATATCTTCCTGCATGGTAAGTCCTAAATTAATTATGTGATTTAAAGAAGTACAATAATTGTTAGGATAAGAAGCTTCTAGCACATCGTGAATGAAAATAGTTCCAATTATCCTGATTATATGTCTAGAAAACAGCGCTTTGTTTAAGTATGGAATACATAAGATTTACAAAACACAGTATCTTAACAGAAAATTTATCTTAAATTGGTCATCTTAGCCCTCCACATATGGCTGAAACTACATTTCTGGATCCTTGTATCCACAGGAAGTGAGAATTGGATAGGTTTCTGACAACATAATTGCATTAGGTAGCATATTAAATGGACTGAAAATTGCACATAGCAATTGTTTGTTAATCTGCATACTCAAATTATTGCCTTAATTGTAAGTTATCTGTTTTTATTTTGTTTCTTACTTTGTCTAATTTTTCAAAATTTTAATGAGGATGCTTTAAAGTCATTTTACTCTCATTTTTTGACTATGCCTGTGGGCACTGAGAGGGTCTTTTTTCAACACCTGGTGAGAGACTGGGATAAACCACTCGCAAAAAATTCTAGATTTTTTTGCCCAGCCAGATTCAATCCTGGGGATGGTATGAACTGCCCCAATCATCGGGCTATCACTTTAGATTGCATCTATGTGCAATGCCAATTTTTAGTTGGTTTAGCAAAAAAAATTTTTCCTATTTTATTGTCATGTTTCTATCATTATACTTGACAATTTTCAAAAAAAGCTAATTATAAATATGCAAGAATCTCTGGATAGCTTAATCCACTTTTGATATTTTTATTTTTGCTTTTGATTTGCACAGTCCAACAACATACCAATAAAGCCAGAGGTTCTCTCTGGCTTTATTGGCTCTCTATAAGATATATTGTAACTGTAAGATAGATAGCTAACTGCAAAAACTAAAAAAATAACTAAATGGGCAGAGTGCAGCATCAATTCAAAAAGAAATCCTTTTGTTCAGTATGCAAACTACAATTCTTTGACAATCTGTAAATTGTTTGGCCACACATAGTTTAAGAGTATTGCTTCTTTTTTTTCCAAAATATAAACTGATTTTTAATGCAATCCATTTGCTTCCAACAGGCGTAAAGCAATCAACAAAACGTAATGGAGATAGTGAAATAAGAGAAAGAGAGAGGCATAGGAGGGTGAGTATTTGCTGCTTTGTCAACTTTGAATTATTTTTCAATTTTCTTACAAATTCACATTACAAAGTCATTATATTTTTCACCTCCTCATTTGGTTTAATGCAGTGGAAGTAGAATAATCTGAGATCAAAACAAAAGATGATCATTAGTTTCTATACATCTTTTTATTTATCATGAAAAAGCAATTGATAATCACCAGATATATCAAAACACCAAGAGAATTATTCCCTGCAGTTACTTAAAATTTTGTGTACCTGTTCAAAATGCTGAAATTTAATTTACAAACACAAAATGCAGTTTTCTATTTCAAGATAATAATTGGCAGCAGATTTATTGATCCAAATCATAGTTATTAAAAATGGCATGAGATGGATTTGGAGTTTGTGGCTCAATGTCGAGTTAACTGGAAGTGCCAAAATGTCAAATGCAATACAAACCATTAGTTTAAAATATAGGAAAGAGAAGAGACCCAATTATTTTCTGGATAAATGGTGAAATTTAGTTTGAAGATGGGTGCTTAAAGTGAGCCACTTATACTAATTGTAACAGTAATTAATTTTACGATTAAAGATCAATCAAGCCTGTACTTTAATAGTTAATAGTGAACGATTATAGTCGAGTTGTTTTCAATCTTTGAATAGAGAGTATGAGTTAATTGGAGTCCAAAAATTCAGCTGGGCTATGGTTTACACTTTTAACAAATTCTTTCACATCAATTAGTTCTTTATTGGCCAAAAAAGTGTCTTTTGAAAGCCAAGTAACTTTGTTATTGAATAATAAGGATCAATTGATGCACAATGCCAGCATCTATCTACACCTTAATCCACTCTTAAAAAATATGCCTTCTTTGGCAGACAAAGATTATTTAGGTCTTTTCCTTACAGACAAATTTGTACAATTAGAAAAATTTTAAATCTTTTTTTGTTGGTGAATAGAGAAATTGTCAAAAACTCGGATCAGTGAGTTAAAAAAATATGGTAGGCCCTCAATTTATTTGATTATAGATACAAGTTAATGTTCTTTGAATCAACTAGCAATGGCTAGTTGATCCAAAGAACATTAACTTGCCAAAGATTTTGTTCAAAAATATCTAGTTTCTCTTGTTACAAGCAGTTGTAAACAATGAAAAAAAATCCACAATTCAGGTTAATAAAGTTTTTTTTACTTTTCAAATTGGAAATGAGAATCTTTTCAATACAAAATAATAATCTAATTTAATAATCATCTCCTTCCTTCACATTTTGTTTTTCAGGAAGAAAGTCCTCCAAAAGTATACGAGAGAAGAGAAAGAAGATCTGAACGGGAGGAAAAGAAACAATATCCTTTTTGGTCTAGATTGTAAAAGATTTGTGCATAAAATGTTGCAAATCACATTTCATAATTAAGACTACAGTCCATTTCAAAATTATAAACACACCCAACTTTTTTCAATAACAAAAACATTAAATTGATATTATATTAATATATTGTTTAAAACAAATACATTACTATTCCAGCTTGCTCTGACTGTAATGCACTGGAGACAACACTTCAGAACTACTTTGACTTTAAATCTTAAAATAGTTTGATCGCTTTTGACAATATGATGGCCTAAAAATGACACCCTTTCATGTCAGCATGTGGCGGTGTTGGAATGCTATATTTATTGCACAGGCTGCTTCACTATCTGAAAATTATCACAGATTTTCAATTTTTGATTGTTTCAAAAGGTGCATAAAATTAATTATTGGTTTAATTAGTTGTCACCACAGAGTAGTAATGTAGTACAAATTTTAAACAGTTCTTGATAATTTAAAACAATGTCGTGTGGAAAAACACTAACAGAGTTGGAAATACATAGAGATTGTCCTGCTTGTTTTAGTTGGTAAACTTTAAGACAAATTTCAGCAGTTGTAAATCGATCTACGTGTGCTGTGAGAAATGTGTTAACTCAGGGTGAAAATTATAGCAGAAATAACCAACGTGGAAGATCTAAACTCCTTACATCTAGAAATGAAAGAAAGGTTTTTTGGCTACTGACGGTAAACAAGTTATGCCAGATAATCATGATCAACATTGCAATTGCAGTTTTACCAGCAACTATATGGAGATTATGCATAATCATAAAAATGGCTGCCAAACCAAAATTAACACAAAACAGCTAGATTAAAGTGGGCCAAAGACAAAATGACATGGAAAGAGGAATGGAATTTGGATGGACCTCACAGTTATAGTCAGTTCTGGTATCATTTGAGGAAGAACAAAGTCAAAAAGGTGGGGGGTAAAACAGGCATTGTAATTATAGAATGAATTCAGAAAAGTATCAAGAACTGTTGTAGCACTTATTGGGAGAGAAAACTGGCAATTCCAACAGGATAATGCTGCTATTCATGCATCAAAGCCAACTAAAAAAAAGTTAAATGTAATTGATTGGCCATCACATGGAGCCCTGATATGAACCTGATAATCATCTTGTTTATGGCCAAAACAGACAATACAACACAGCTAATTTCAGTTCGTTTACAATCATGGATTGTTGGGAAAATATTAAACAAGAACAATTTTAGAAAGTAGTAAAATATATGCTTGACAGAATATTTTAAGTAATTAAATCAAATGGTGGACCAACAAAATATTGAGACATCACAAATAATTTTTTTATGCAACTGTGTTTATACTTTTGAAACAATGAAAAACTGGAAATCCGTGATAATTTTTTTTTCAAATAGCTCTGAAAATGTTTAAATTGATGTTGTAAACAACATACTAATATAATAAATACATTACTATTGTTAATTGAAAAAAGTTGGGTGTTAAAGTCACAAAATTTACGGATTTTACATGGCTTAATCCTTAACAGAATTCCACTCATCGATCGAGTACATCAGCTGCTGTGGCAGCATCCGTCAAGAGGAGATCCTGAAGTGCGAACGCTTCTGTCTGTTTTGTAGAAAACTAAATCACCACCCCGTGCCTCCACATTTAGTCTTTTATAACTAAGGACGCCGTCCACGGGAGGAAACAGGCGTCTCAGATTTTTTATCCGGAACCGAGGAGGCGAGCAACGAGGACGCACGTATCGCGCGAGGCCAGGCAACGGTGTACATACAAGTCGTCGCGTATTTAAAAATTAGTTCTCTTTGCTATTTGCTGTTCTTGCAGAAATTTTATCACCTGTGGCGACCATAACAGAGCCTGAAAAAAGAAATAAATGTAATGAATTTCATTATAACTGGATGTTGTGTTATTTTGAATTTTTAATACATACAATAAATATTTCCTATATAAAGTGTAAAAAAAATTTTTTTACAAACAAGATACTCTGTCTCTCCTGTCATGTTTTGCACCATGAATATTATCAATTTAGGCAAGTCCACCAAAAATGTAATTTGGAATGCTTATGACTTTGCCATGTATAGAATGTTTGTTTAATTGCACATCCTATTTTTATAACTTTACAATATATATCACAAAGGTAAATTTCACAACATTGTGTTATAAGTTGTACATAATTTTTTGACACAATCTTTTCTGTATCTAATTAACTGTATGTGAAAATATTCATCATTAGAAATTATGTGTTGTTGTAAAAGTGTGTGATTTGCTTTTCTCGTTCTCTTGCTTCCATAATTTTGATAATTATTGAAAAATGCTGCAAAAGTTCAAGGTATGATCATGAACAATTTTTCTTACCAACATCTTAGAGTAGTTTTAAATCAAGCAGCCATTTCAGTTTGGAAAAAGGAGAATGTAAATGTATCCAACAGTTTGAAGACTTCATGAAATGAACTTGTTCCAAAAGTAAACTACACCTCTCTAGAAAACAATGTTATTCCATTTAATATACTTTATCTTATGGTGATCAGGTTGTATGTGGAGAATCAAAGAAGCTGCCTTTCATTCATTCATGCTAAAGCAGTGTGTCAAATATTCAAAGAATATAATGTATCCCATATCATGTTTGCGAGAGGTGTAGGCCATACAACTATTATTAAAGTTATCTTAAATTCCTTAGGATATCAAGAGTTGTTAGAATACTTCTTGATGTCAATAATAACTTACTTAATCTAGTGTCTAAAATTACAGAAATGAGAAAATTTCTTTACTAAAGTATTCTTAACAGCTTGGAGTTGATAGTTATGAAAGTTCTTTTATTGCGTATTAAGATTTAATAACTCTGCTTTTTAATACAAAACTGTTGGAGACTGCCATTTAAATATGACTTGAAGTTTAAGTTTTCTTTGTATGTTTTCAAACATTCAAATGTGAAATTATGATTCCCAACAAATCTCTGACATTTTCTTTAACATCTCAATTTTCATTATAATAGGTTCTGGTAATTTGTTCGTTTTACATTAATTAACTGTACCGCAGGTTTTTGTCCTTTGGATAAAAATAAATGATTATGATTCGTGTTTTTTTCCCCATTGTCTACTGTGATAGGCATTTGATTGTTCTTTATACAAAGAAACGTAGCTTTATCGGTCAAACTTAACGAGCACGAAATAGAACTGAGTCATTTTACCTATAAATATCTATCTATATAGCATTGCCATCTGGCAGGTTTATTGCACTTTTTTTTATATGGTACTGGATCAGCTGACAGAATGTAATGGCTGTGTGTTACATTGTGTTTGTTTCTCTGATTATGTCTACAAGAATATCAAAAGTTACATTCAAAATGTCTATCTGGCTTGCTTACACATTTTCTATATTTTGTTGTGTGTTTGGAGAGATTTCAATAAAAGCTCAAAGATACGGTCTAACACCAATGATCAAAAAGACCTGCAAAATTAGGGATTGAGATAAGCCCTGGACTCCCAGTCTATGTTGTGGTGGCTACAGTTGGTAGTACTAAATGGTATGGTGTGAGCGGAAAGATCATGTCACTAACTGCTATTTCTGTTTGGCAAATGTAAAGAGGGTTTCTCTGCAAAATCAAAGCAAGCAATTCAGTATCTGAACTTCCCTCAACAATACAACTGGTTCCCTGCGACAGTTACCCATTCCCGAGCCACCATGTGTTTGGGCATTAACAAAGAAGGCACAAAGCACACTGATGACAAGAAAGGAGCTACAACTGGCATTGTATGCAATGATCCAGACTATTTGGCAACACACCTCACCTCATTGCATATATAAGTTCCTAACAAGGTCATTAAGTAATCTGAATTACTGGGTTCATGATTGTATGTAAAATTATTAGCATCTTAATTACATTAACATTTCCTAAATTTTGTAAAGTTTCCTCTGTGACAATATGTGTATTGTAATGATGTGGTTGGTTTATTTTAAAGTTCTCTGCATTTGGAACATTGCAACCCAGTGAAGCACAGTTTACTACACTAAGAATGTGTTAACCTAACCTGAACATTTATCTCTGCAAAAACCAGAACTCCACATAAAACAGGATCCTACCATAGTTACCTGTAATTTTTTATTTTTGGGGGTCCAGAACAAATTAATCAAATTACCATAAAAATCTATGGTAAACTGATAATCAGTTAACAAACAATTCAGGTAGAGAACACAGTCTTGGAATGGATTATGTTTGTTAACTGATCACCCACTATATAAAGTATTTAAAGGTTAAACTATATACACATCATTTAACAGAAAAAAACAATAAATAGAACAGAGGAAAAAAATGTGCACAATGCATTCAGCAAACCACAGCTTAGAAATATATAAATCTGTGTGTTTAGTTAATATATAATTTATATTTGTCATTTGTTTGATTTTAAAAGTAATTAAATTATGCAGGCTTCTATATGATTTTCCATTGCATATAATGGTAATAAAGATACTCTTATTAAAAATTTTAATTTCTTATATAATTAAATGNTTTTCTTTGTTAACCTGTTTACCTTTTTTTACTTTTTTATACCAGTCTACAGACTCGGGATTTATTAAGCCTCCAAAAGTCAGAAACGAATGAAAAACTAGTAGTTTTCCGTGTACTAATGAATAGTACAATACGGTAAAAAATATTGTAAAATTGATTTTAGGTTTTTAAAATGAAAAGCACAAGTATTGTGACTGTTCTTAACAAAAATCGAGATCTTTCCAGTTATACATTTATGATTAATCCCAAATTAGGTCAATTTAATTTACATTAAATTTTTATACATAAAATGGTAAAGTTCCTAAATTCTATGCTTTTTAAAATCCTTTAACTGTTTTGTGTCACTCAACACTTGCAGAACCTATCAACGATGGGTGTATTTATTAACATGCTAGAAAAAAAAAAAAAAAATCTCACATGTGCAGTAGCACCACCTGCCACCACTGCAAATTTTGAGCTATCTATTTTTGCTAATTTGATAACAGACTATATAAGTAGGAGTAAATTGACTTAAGTGACTTTGATTGTTAATATATAATAACCCCTGAAGAACCTTTATGTCCGGTAACAAAAAATGTTTAATAAATCATCCAACAAATGCTTTCAACCTTACTCAAGGTCTGCATCAGGTTAGAGTGCAAGCATTCTGATCTTGTAATTTGATTTTAAAAACATTAAATTTGAAAACCTTTGGAACATAAAATAACAACCAAAACTTAACGGTTGCAAAAGTGTGAAATCTAAAAATTACACATAAGGCAACCCTTGTGTGTCTATTTGTGGATCTGGTATATAAGTGAATAGTATACATTCAACATGATTTATTGGCACCATGATCTTCACACAAGTAACACCAGGCATAAGATAGTGTGATAGTGTGTTATCGTCCTTAAAATTGATGCACTCGCCCATCAGGCTGGCCTTGTATACTTCTAGGGCTCTAATGTGGTCAATATGGAAAGCCCATTTTATTTGCTTGTGCTAGGAAGGTCAGCGTGCACTTCTGAGTCTGTGGCATAAGTGGATAGGGCAATGGCGTGCCTTTTTTTGTTATTGTGCTCACGCGCCCTTAGTTGGTGGAACCAATGTATACTGTATACCAAGCCTCTCCAGAACATGTCCCTCACCGCAACATTGTACACATCTGAAGTTCTAAGATTGTCCAATTTATCTTTTGCATTTCATAATAACATATATATTGTAATAAAAATGACCTTTTGTAGGTCAGTTTGGTGCCAGTTATGCCTGCTATTTCCTTATACAATGCATGTAGGTGTTGGGTGTATTCAATTATGGTGCACCTAGAGTTAGGGTCGGGATTCCGAGCTCTGTTATGAGTCCTTTGGGTATAAATAACAACATTCTAAAATTTATTTAATTTTAATTATTAATTTACTTAAGAGATGGCGCCTAACGCATACCTCTAATGTCAAATTACTTTATTCCAATCATTTAATTATAGCCCGATATTTAGGCGATCGTTTGGTAATTTAGTCCTTTGGGTAATGTGGGTGTTGCGCATATCCCGTTGGTTGGAGAACCACCTAATACATAGTTTGGCAAGCACCTTCTCCAACCAACTTATATACCAGATCTAGAAATAATAGGCACACGTGTTACCTTACATATAATTTTTAGAATTCACGTTTTTTCAACCATTAAGTTTCAGTTGGTATTTTATGTTCTAAAGGTTTTCAAATTTTACGTTTTTAAAATCAAATTCCAAAATCGAAATGCTTGGAACAGAATGATTGCACTCTAACCTGATACAGACCTCGAGTAAGGTTGAAAGCGTTTGTTGGACGATTTATTAAACATTTTTTTGTTACCGGACATAAAGGTTCTTCAAGGATTATCATTAGCACCAGTAATTAAGTTGGAAGATATCTTTGTTGATATAAAGTAGATGCAAAACAGATGGGCTAATCTATTGCTAAGGTAAACTGCAGCATTTGGATTTTCCTGGGAAACTGTTAATGCTTAATAAGGACTATATGATATCTTGAGAAAACTACTGCAGATGATACCTATGGGCAAAAACCCATAATGATGTTCAAGGCCTTTGTTGGTTTTCACAGATTGGCCACATCACAGCCAATTTTAAATACTGGTGTATCTCTGGTAATCAGTCAACTCATTGTGCAAAGATGTATAGCTATGCTGGGATATGATAGTTGTGCTATTGTGTGCCCCTTGTTAATAGCTTGTAACACAAGGCTGTCACAGAGTTTCTTGGTGATATGAGTCCAATTTCATCTGTTTCACACTGCTGGATGGTATCTGGAAAAAATATGAAGCTATGAACCCATCAAGTCACGTGGGAAATTTGAAAACTGGTCTGGGGCATTTACAAATTTCAGTGTCATTCTGTCTTCCTAGGTATCCTGACCCAAACATCTCTGGGATACTGTTGAAACAGCTATTTGAAAGACCCTGCTCCAGCTAATCTTGAGAAATTATGGTTTGCAATTGAGGCAGTGTAAATTGCTATATCTCCATAGTAGTATTATCTTGTGGACTTCCAGCATTTATTAATACAGTTATTAGAGCAAAATGTGGCACAACACACTATTAGATTAGTGTTTCTATTTTTCTGGTATATCTGTAAATGATGATTGTATTATCATTTTAGCAGTATATAATTCTATCATTTAATTAGAAGAAAACCAATATTGGAGATGAATTTAAAAAAACACATTGTTACTTAGATCCTGTTAGAGTTTAAACTTGGCATAACATTACTTAACGATTAATAAATAAATGAATGAAAAGTAGAAAAATATTTTTGGGTCAATTTAAACTCAAATGAGTTAAGTGGAATATCATAACACACATACAGTGTTCATTTTAACAACTATTCAGGCATGAGATCTTTGCCAGCATTGCACAGGTGTATGCATATGGTGCATGAATTGCACTGCACTGCAATGTTTACAGTAAAATCTAAATATATAAAATTACATCCTGACTGACTGGGTGATTCATCATAGCCCAGAGCAAACCGCTAACCTAAAGAGGTGAAATTTTGTACATAGCATACATCATGAAAATGCACACTAAGAAGGGATTTTTCAAAATTCCCCAGGGGGAGAGGGAGAGGATTAAGGCTTAACCTGAATAACAGCTTCTACTGTACTATTTTAGGTGCGATTTTTTTGTTTGTTTATAGTAACAACTAATGATTGAGAATCTTAGTGAAGGAGAATTATTTCTATCAAATTGCAAATTCTGCACAGGTAATAGCTAGTAAATAAATAGATTAATTCAAAGAAGGAATTTGTGTAAATCATACAGTGGTTCCAAGCCAATATATAAATTTTCCATCTGAATACAAGTATAACAGAACAGAATTACAATATTTTAAGATTTAGCAAATGTACAAAATATCTATGACTGTCAATGATAAAAACTAATGTTATAAATTAATGCAAAAACAATTGCATTTTTTATTTTATTTTGTTCTATTACATACTCAAAATGCTCATGACACTAAAAGTGATGTTATGGATGGTTAATTATGGCATAGCACACCTGGCATCAGTACTAAAAGTTTCTCATATTTGCCTCTATAACTTGTTAAAATCATGAAGTGCTACTGTGTTGCATCATAAATCATTGGTCATGAACAAGACAGCATTGTCCTATCCATTGGTTGATCCACTAGTGCACATCTACCCAGGAGTGAGCTGGCATGCTACCTTGCTGATGTAAAACTTTATGTGGACAAATGGCAAGTCATCAAGCCATTTGTTCAATGTCACGTGTAAAGATATTAGTTGCTAGTCTAATGCTGTCAATGAACATGGAACCTTCTCACTCCAGATTCCATAACAGATGATTAGTGTCAAATATGTCTGGTGTTGCTTATTTTGTATGCATCATAATGCATGCTGTACCTAATGGTGTGTATTATGGAAGCTATGCATTTCATTCTGGGAAATGGGCCTTGTCAGTTCATGAAATGTGTTCAAGCAGTTATGGTTTGTCCTAGCACAAATGATTATGTTTCACTAGTCAATTTGCTGTCCATCATCCCCTGAGTGTTGCGCCAATTTCAGAAGCAGTTGAATAGATGCATGCAGGACTATTTTTCAACTGGAAAATGCCAGTGCAGTGTACTGACAGATAACACGATAAAGTATCGGTAGTCAGCATGTAATTTTTTTTTTTAGAAAAAGAGCACAGGATGCATATCATGGTAATGTAAAATCTGATGTATTTATGACTGCTGCAGTCCACATTGTCTCACTGTTTGACATGGGCACATACATAGCTGTGAGAAGAAGTATGCTAAAACTTTGATGTACAAAGAGAGACCTGGACTATGATCTCTAACCACGCTACGGATTTGCATCAAGCAACACAGTACGTTCAGAATCATGTCGCGTGTAGGTCTTGGTGCAGCCAGAAATCATTTGTAGAATCTACATGCCGCTTCTTAAACATTTCTTTGAAGTATAATTATTTGACGGTAGCATTTGTGAGTGTAAGGCGTTACCACAATGCTTTATAAAGACCATTTTTGCACCCGGCTAAGTCCTACTTGTACAGTATGTTGCACGAAAATTTGATCAGTTTTAATGTTACGGATAACATCAGTCTCTCTTTCACAGTTTCTACTTTCCTCATTCCCGTTGGTGAAAATGTAACAATGTTTTAGCTGTCTTCATCTTAATGATTAACAGACTAGTTAAAATGATGTTTGATTTTTCTTTAAACAACATTATTTAGTCTTTCAATGTAATTTCTAGCACATCCTTTGATATAATTTACCTAACTGTTCAAATAATATCCCTCTGGTACGGTTGGTGTTAAAGTACTAAAGAGAATTTAATCACACAAAAGTGTAAAATAAAGAGAAAAAAAAAGGGGAGGTTACCATTTTCTTCTCGCTCAAGACTTCATCCAAGATGGCATTCCTCAGGTAGTGATTAGCGGGTGGCATTTCGTATCCGTTAGAGGCGCTTCCGCTAATTGCTTGACATTCTTTGCTGGCTTCTTTCTTATCCGCATCCGCATTTTGCTCAAATTTACCGAAAAGATACTTGGGAGCGGACGAGACGAAGTTCTTATCTTCGACGCCTTCTTGACTCTCATCCTTATTCATATATTCGGTTTTTATACGAGGAAGATTAGAATATCCGCATTCGTTTTCCATTCTTTTATTTTAAGTTTATAATAAAAAAGAAAGAAAATAAATTATAAGCTAACTACTGTGAAGTCTCTCTCTCCTTCTAATGGCGGCCATTAAAGTTTCGTGCGCCCCCTGGTGATAAATGCCTAGAGAAAATTTTAGATGTCGATGCTATTATTTTATCGTCCTCATATCTCGGGAACAAACTCCGCTAGACTCAGGGTTTTTTCTTTTTATTATTATTATTATTTCCGCCCTGTGAGCACTAAGAGGACCTCTTTAAGCAAACCCATTATGGGGTGGTGAGGGACGCGCCCTCATATCCGGACGGACTACTCCCCGATGAATTTCTGGGGATTTTTCGACCCGCTCGGATTCGAACCCGGACCCCCAGAGCGTTAGGGTTGCCATCTTGACCGCTCAGGTCATCCGGCAGTCACTGTTCTTGAGATGTGAAAAAGGACTTAGAAATACAAAAATTAGCGTAAAGTAGTAAAATATAACCAAAATTTAATTTTCTACTAATTTTTCCGAAATTATTGCTCCTTAGAAAATCGTCTATTCACGAAGAATATTTATGTTTAAAGAATTTTTTGTGTTTAACTAAGCATAAATTGTTATATTTTGCACGTTTTTTTGCTAGAATAACTTAAAAATTGGTGTTCCAGCAAATGAAGCTTATCTGACTGGAGTACTGTAATAATTATGCTGTACTGTAGTTTTGTTCTAACATAATAAATTATATAGATGAAAGAGTAGTAGTTACAAACCTTAAACATATAAAAATATTGCTATAGAAAAGTATTATTTATAATAAAACTAAACATCTACACGTACTTTTGTACCTAAAAAATTAGTTTATTATCCTGCTCAAAACAAATTTAATTCTATTGTAACACTTCTTTATTACATCCTGTACTATAACAATACAAAAACCCACACTAGTACTTTGGACCTTATTGAAAGGCAGCATTTGCAGCGTTTATTTGGTAATATGTGATTATTTAAAATATTTGTAAAGCTAATACAATTTAGAAGGCATATAAAAATTCATTATACAAATGATTCTTTTACATATTACTACTTTTTTGTATTGTTATTCTGCTGAATGCATTAAAAGTATCTTAAAAGACATGTTGAATCCAGTTTTAGAATATACCCTTTAATTTTATTATGCATATATCACTGAAATAATGCCTGGATGCTCGGCTTTTGGTTGTTCTAACTCTTCTGTAAAAGGATATCGTAAAATGTTTTCCAAGAGATCCTGTAAAAATGTGGGGAAAAGTGAGAGTTGATGGGAAAAAAGAAATTAAAGCATAATGCCATTCCAACTTTGTTTTCATTCACAAAACAAATTATTCACAGAAAACCACCAAAAGGAAGGCCATCGACTGTTATATAAAAAGTAAAAACTGCAAAAGTTACTTCTCTAGTACTTACTACTCACATCATCAACAAATTTTGGAACATCTTCAACATTTATAGAAGAAACCACATTAGGTGAAGACATTTCTGTAAATCATGATACATTATCTAAAGAACATACAAAAGATATATTTATATTACAACAGAATTTAAAAAATATATAAACAACTATATAGAAGATCATGTGAATAAAGTGTTAAACATGTAAACACTATCAGAACATTGATATAAGCAGTGGATTAAGATTTTTTCAGAAAAGGTAAATAAACCAGAATATTTAACAACTAGATATGATGGATGATATTTTCCACCAATATTATATTGTGGAAAATCAAAACATTGATATAAAGATTTGACAAACTTGTATATTTAAAATGATTTTTTAAAATCTACTTTATGTTGCAGGAAGAAGCTGCATACATTAAATTTAAATCGTTAAATTCATCTCACAAACAAAGCCTTACGTCCCAAAAATGAATTTCTTTTTAAAATGTTTCGAATTAAATAATTCGCAAAACATTCCAACAGTTGCACCGAGATCCGCCATATTGGGACCGCAGCGCTACTCCGTATACGTAGCGCCATCGTCTAAAAACAACGTCAGGACACCAATATTCCTTAAGGAGTCGCCATTTTGGTTCCTTGGTTAAATAGCCACGGTATGAGGATAAGCTAAGCGTCATCCACATATCTATATAATGCATCTAATTATAAGTTATATGGACTTATTGTCTGTGGTACTAAAATGGCATATCTTTGTCAGTGTACTGTTGTTATTTTTAAATATGAATATATTTAAAAATAACAACAGTTAGTTGCTTATGTCATGCTCTCTCATTTATTTCATATTATGCATTTTGCCCAACCCTGCATGTATAATGATAAACAGGAAATTTGTCGAAAAATACAATGTAACTTGTAAATGTAACTTGTATTTCAAAAGAAAACTACTGTATTACAATGCATTTAGCTTCTAAAATCACGGCAGTGACTCTGCGCCAAGTGAGAAAGACACTGACTGACTAGTTAAAAGTATTGAGAAGGGTCACTTCCCATAGAAGGTGCTCGGAGTTTCGGCGAAAATGTGATAATTGTTTACATTTGTATTGATTGTATGCGTTTTACTTTTTCCACCCGTAAACTGTGTCATAATTCGATATCCTTGTATGTTATTACGGCGTTACCATTAAATGATGTGTTAGAATACTTTAAATTTGAAGAATTAGATAAAATACAGTATATAAAAGGCAGACATGAAACGTTATTAGAAAGAAATGTATCCATCACCATCAAGTTTAATAACACGAAAGGAGAGGTATCTCTTTGGAAGTATTTTTATAGGAAAATGGCCCCTATTTAGATGTTAGACAGGTAAAGAAATCCCGGAAAATTTCATGTAGCCAGCTCGTTGGTTGGGTGCAACCCGCCACCAACTATTAATGTTTAGTGGTTTTTACCCACTTACCCATTAAGAACAGCCGTATAGACGAGCGGTTAATTAAAGTAGTAACCTACCGCTCTGGAGACCCGGGATAATGTCCGGACCGGATGAAAAGCCCCAAGATTTCGGAGAATGGGCCGTCTGGATATATTGGATCCCGTCTCTCACCACTCGGTCGCCTCATTGTTAGCCTGGCCAAACCCTTAATTAGCTTGCTAAAAAAATGTCTCCTCGGTGTCCACAGGATGGGAAAAGTTAAAAAACCAATTCATCTACTGTGGGAGAATATTTAGTGTTTAAAAAATTAATAAATGCAATAAAAATCAAGACTGAATTATTATAAAAAAAACACAAGAAGCACTACATATGCACAATTTCTCTCTTCACGTATAGATAATTCAATAATTGTTTTCATTATTCTCTTTTCTCAAGACACTAAGAAGGGCCAATACAGTTAGAACAGTATAAACTAGCCCAAAAGCAATCCTGAACTGAAGAATCCTGAATTGGTTCATCCATCCAATGGAAGTGCGCAAAATTTTCATGCGGCCACCCCAATTGAATACGCTGATTGATTTGTTAACAATTATAGCAAAAAATGGCCCAAATACCAAATTTTTTGTGTATTCAATATATTGTATTGAATAAATTGGTTATGCGGCCAGCGATCGTCATTTTCTAAAGTTTGGTGAATCCCTGCAATAGATAGATCCTCATCTAAAGGGACAACTTTTTAACATGATTCCACAGCGATGATGCCTTTAGGCATTGAGCTTCTCGGTAATTGTCGGCAAACCTAATTAAGCAAATCTATTATTAACAATCCAAAAACCAACAACAATTAACATTTATTATTTTTGCCAGCAGATGGCGCTACATGTAAAGACTGTGTCATCTAAACACTATCCCAGTATTTTGGGGTAATGTATAGCTTCCAGAGTCTAAGTAATACTCACACAAACTTTGGTTCAGATTGATTTAAGAATAAAGATTTGTATAAAGGACAAACCAACAATAATTGCTTTTTATATACTGTATACAGATTAATTTTTTTTTTTAATTTGAAAATTTGCAAATAAATTGTAATCCTTGATAATCCGGCTGTTCGCTAGTTCGACACATCCACAAATCCGATGCTAGGCTAGTGGAATCGGGTATTATCTGAGCTGTCTGCAAGTCATAGACAAGCTTCCCACTAAACATAGCATAATACCGAACCTGAGCGTAAACGCTTGCGCTGGAGAATAATATTAAAGATTGTCAGGTTCCTCAAGAAAAGTACCGTATCTTATAAACTATAAATATAAGAAAATCAATCCCGAAAATTATTCGCTATAAATACCTCCCACTAAATTAGTGGGAATCCTCCAGCTTGGCAACATTGTTTATCGGTAAAGTTTGTTTGTTTGTTAAATTACGGTAACGCAACACTTGGGGATGCCTTCTAGGTGGTCTTTTTAATGGTAACTCGCCCCTATTTAGGCATTACAGACGTGGATAAACCCGGAAAACTCCATGTGGCCAGATTATCCTGGAGAGGCGCGAACCCATGACCGAACCCCCAGTGTCCAGAGAACAGAATGGCCACTGGCGGGCCTTTATCGGCAAAGATAGGGCATCCGAATGTGATGATCAGTAGTCGAAACTTGCATTTTTCTGCCCCTTTAACAATTGACTCCGCGCTTTTAAATTTCTTTGTGTGTCATTGAATTCACTTACTTCCAATAATCCTGCAATCTCCTCGATCCGACATCCTCGATCCTGCTTCGGTCCCATAAATGTCGGATTACCGAGATTGTACTGTACGTGCAATACATAAAAAATATTTTATACAGTCTCCCCGTGTAATAAGTTTAGTTCAATATTATATTTTATGAATGAAAATTGATGTGGGTCGAGGTTGATGTTGCCGTTGAGGGTCAGACCTATTTTAATGGGTATAACTATGGCATGCCATAAGACCTATAGTATATCACGGGAAGTGCATTGTTCTTCATCCGGCTTTCGTGTGGACAACCCCAGCAGAGGTCAAACCCTTGATAATGGGCGTAAGTTCGATGCTCCACCGCATAGTATTGAAACATGCCACGGTGTTTTCATGCTATTTTTTTTTAGGCTGAAAATGGGGGGCTGGGTGCTAGGGCATGGGGGCCCAACATAGCAGGGACGAACCACTCCGAAAAATTCCTGGGGGTGCCTCCGGGGAGGAGGAAAGGGGCCCCTATTTAGTTAAATTCGAAAATTAAAAAAAAACTAATGGATATAATGTAATTTAATTCTAATAATATTTTTGTAAACATCTAATAAATAACAATAATTATAATCTGAAAAATTTTTAATCAAGATAATTTTCTTGATTGAATTGAAAAAGAAAATTTCGATGACATTAATTGAAGTGTTAATTAGGTATAAAGATAATTAAAATTGAAAAATAAAGTGTTTATTTGATGATGATTTACAGTTAATTATCGTCAGAAAACGTTTTATTATCGCATCATAAAGTAAGTATCAGAAGGTTGCGTCTCGATAGCTATAAGGGTGAGGGAGATATGGGGTTGAAAGTGGTTGACTTCGAAGATGTGTAACAATGGAAGTGTTAACAATAGAAGTGTTAACAGTGGAAGTGTCAACAATGGAAGTGTTAACAATAGAAGTGTTAACAATAGAAGTGTTGAGTAACAAGGAAGTGTTAATATAAAGCGGCATGCAAGATTTACAGGCGGTTTTTTGCGTTTTTGCGGGTCCTTGCAGCTAGATTCTAGATTACTTAGAAAAACAGTCTTTTATATATAAAAAAACTATATTACGTGCAAATAAAAACCCAGCGAAGCGAGTCCTTGCAGCTAGTATAAAATAATAAGCGTCTTCATTTCTAAATATATCAGAAAATGAACATCTCCGTTTTCTCCAATTCATCAAAAAAAAATTAACATCATCATCATCAAATTTTAAAGTAAACATATTTATCATTTACAAGTCATAACAGCTCTTCATTCACACAAATCGTCATCATCACAGCTTCAAATACAAAGCAATCTTTCTCATTTCTAAACACGATTCGAAACCATCATCATAAAAATCGTCAGAAGAATGATCATCATCATCATCATCATCTTATTATCAGAAAATAAGCATATTTATAGTTTCCAAACCGTCAGAAAATAAACATCACCACCAGCTTCGAATCAAAGAGAAAATAAATCATCATCCTCTGTCTAAAACCAGAGAAAGAATCATCATCCCTATCATCAGAAACGGAATATTTGTCGCCATTTTCCGATCGTAAGATACATCGGACATTATTAATAATCAAGTCGAAAAGATATTTTATTAATACTTTCAGATAAATTACATTCCCATGTGATTTAATATCATCATCATCGAACGTGACTTTTGTATGTAAGCAACTAGAGAAATTAATCTTCTAGGTTTGTAATTACACAGAATTTTCAAAAGAGGAACCGCGAATATACAAAAAAACAAAAGGGACACAAGAGAAGAATAACATCTTCGATCTATTAATAGAGGCAGATGGGGGAAGGACAGTCAATGCTTCTATTATGATGTCATTGGTGTAATTTTGTTCTTGCTCCTTCTATACACTAGTGTAATTAATAGAAACTAATCAATGTTTGCGTCTATGCGCCCTATTCACTTTCCTTTTCAATCAAAAATAATAAAATATATTCTAAAAAAATCTCTTTTTTTATAATTACGTTTTGTATAAATGCTTCAGCTTGTGTTTTTTTAAAGCTTCTCCAAAAAAAAAAATAAATAAATAAATAAAAATGAAAAACACAACCCACAACACAAGTTGGAGTTCGCATCTTGTATAAGTTAGTTGGAAGTTTATGTGGTTTTTTTTTGCATTTTTTATGCATAAATTTATAAAATTAATAAACGATTTTTTTGGAATTGTTAGTTTTATCCCTAATAAAACGGAATTTTAGGTTAATTTTTTGGAATTTTGGAGGATTTTTTGGAGGATTCAAGGAGTTTCTGATTGTGGATTTTTTGGGGGATATTTTATTTGTTTGGGGAGTAAATTCATTTAAATTAATAAGTGAATTTTTAAAGAATTATCAGCTTTATCATTTAATAATAATATAAAACTTTTGAAATTTTTTATAATAGAATATTTTTCATTTTTTTCGGATTTAAGTGAAGAGATTCGGACCCGGTTTTTAGATGTTTCGGATTAAAATTTGTAATAATTTTACAACTTTTAATATAAAATAAAAATAATTTTGTTCTTAATAAAATGTTTTGTTTTCTTTTTTGTTTTGAAATTTTAAGTTTGACTTTTATAGATTTTTATTCTTTCCGCTTTCATCAAATTTAATCTGAAAAAATGTATTTATTTGTCAAAAAATTAATCCGAAATTCGCAAATATATATATATATTTAATAACACATAAATATTAAATCGATCGAATAAAATGTTTGTCTGGAGTCACGAATTAAAAAAAAATCGATGGAAAATAAGTGCAATTATTGTTTTTTTCCCTTCTAAAAAATCAGTTTTGAACACATTTCAAGACATTTCTCATCTTAAAAAATTCAAAAATTAGTTTTTAAAATGATATTTACATAATGCCGGACTGCATTAAAGGATATTTTCAAGAAAGTTTCGAAAAATTTCAATAAAAACTGCTTAAAAACGAAAAAAAACAATTTTCAAAGGCCTCCAATATAAAGGTTACGATGATCTCTCATTCATAAATTACATAGTTAAAACGCCGCGATTTTAAGCGCTTTTTTTGGATTTTTGCGGGCAATTTTCGGCGATTTTACTTAAAAAAACAGCACAAAACATCTAAAAACAAGAAGAAAAACAACTTTCGGTGGGTTTAAAACGTTTAAATTCAACAGAATTTGCAAGGTTTATTTACATGATAAGCTCGGTCGGAATATGGAAAAGTTATTTGTAGAAGGTATCATATTCATGAATGATATCATTAGAAACATTAAATATCAATCATAATATTTAATATTTATAATTGAAGATGAGGTTATAATATCGAATTTCCAAGAACAGATTTTTCTTGAAGGGGGTGTCGGGTATCAAGATTAACAACATACTCCAATACTATGATGATATCATCGAAAGTTTTGTTACTTTAGCAACAAGGATGTTGGTTTGTCGATGCTTTTACTCAAATTGGATATTCAAGAAGCATGTTACAAATCGAAATAACTTTTACCTGAAGTACAAACAAAGATTCATAAAGGTTCCATCTACCTATCCACTTTCTTTTATAATTAGAAAAATTTTAACTTACCTTTACTTAAAATTAAATCTATTTTCTAATATTTTTCAATTCGAATTTCATTCCCTTAATGACGTTTCACCCTAATTAGTTTTTTTCGGAATATTTTAATTTAAGCGTTAAAATCTCTTCTCGGTTTTTTTCGTTAGTTGCGAAGGTTTTAAGTTGTTTCTAATGAGAGAAATCTTAAATTTTTCCGGGGATAAAATTAGGGAATTTATCCAGAAATTCCCTTTTGAATATAAGAAAATTTCCCTAAATAATTCAACTATTTTAATTTGAATTATTTAGGGAAAATTTTTAGGGATATAATTTTTTCAAAATTCAACAATTTAAATAATAAAAAGTTTCATAAATAATTATTCAAAACAGAAACCTAAAAGTTTTTCCTGTATAATTTTGTGATTAAATTTTTAACAAGTAGTTTAATTATAAAATTATACAGGGAATATTTTAGGGAAATTTCGGGTAAATTTCCTAATTTTATCCCTGGCTTTGTTTTATTTTTTCCATTATAATCGAAATCAACTTTTTAAATGTTGAGGATATTTTCCTGTAGAGGGAAATATCCTCAATTATCTTCTCAATTTCCCTTTAAAGGGAAATATCCCTATTTCACCAAATTTAACTTTTCTGACGAAGAAAATGTGAGCTTTTTGAGCCCAGGCACGATTGTTTTAAGCTTATGGCGATCGAATAAAATCAAAGTATTTTTCAATTATAGTTTTAACTTTTCTTTTTAATAAAAACGCAAAATGAAATATACGTTTAACAATTTTCTTACCACGAAAAAAAGGTAAATTTGTAACATTTCTCACCATTTAAATCAACAGATATTTTTCCAGAAGCATCCAAAGAAATTTAAGGAGTTAATTACTAGAATTTAATTAATTTAATCACAAAATTACAGAATAAAAAAAAAACACAATTATTTGGCTATTAAAAAGCGACAAGATTTCTCCATTTTAGGACCGTTTTCGGCATATTTGGATCCAAAAGTTTGCGAAAGTAAGAAGAAAATAAAGTTAGAAAAAGTTGGAGAAGGTAGAAGGGATGGTAAGATATGAAAACAAACGAATTTTATAGAAATCTACACAAATCTAATTGTCACATTTATCACGTGGATGGGATGTAAAAGATGTAGTTTTGTAATAATTAACCTCCCATGGTGCTATTCAACGAGCACCGACCGATGACAAAGCAGCTTTCTATATTATCAACCGTTTAGTGTAATTAGAAATGAGACACCGACAAAGCGAGTCACTGCTACACTATACCTGATTGGTTTTGTAGCAAACCTCGTCTTTTCCCACCAACTTGGCTCGCAGGGAATCATGGGACGCCAACCGATATTAAAATTTCTTCTCAATACACAGGTGATGAGCATAAAAGATTGGATCGGTGCTCTATACACACACAACACACATTATTTTTCCTACTGTTTGGGCTTATACTACTACAACTCTTATCAACCAATATACCTTATACATCAATTACAACCGAAGTGAGTAATATCAATCTATTTTAGTCTATAAAATAGCATTATTTTTTTTAATAACGGTTTTAAATTATTTAAATTTGAATTTTTTTTCCTTTTCTTCCGGCCGTTTGAAATGTATGAATTTGAGATTCTAGAGTTTTATAAAAAATCTAGAATATTTTTTTCTTTCAATTTCGTATATTCAATTTTGATTCTATAAATTGATAATTTTTTTACAAATTTTTATTTTTTTTTAATGCAAAGAATTAGCTTTTGTGGGTTTTCTTAATGGAAAATGTTTTGTTTAAATTGCTTTTTTTTGATCCCGACTTCAGTGGATCATCTAAGAAAATTTCAATTTAAATTGTTTGAAAATTATCGTGGTTTTTTTTCTAAAAATTTATGGAGTTTTTGGCGATTTTTTAAAATGTATTTTTGTGGAAAATTCTGGATTATTTCTTTAATTCTACTTCTAAGAAGATGGAGAATCAAAGATTTATCTTGATGAAATAATCTAATATCCAAAGAAATTTAGGAAAATAATTATTTTACGTATGTAACTGATTATCAGTAACTGGTATACTTATTTTTAAAGGCCTATTTTTGTTTTAAGTTAGTTTTAGATAAAGATTTTAATGTGTTTTTAGATAATCATTAAGTATAAACTACAGAAGTTAGCTTACAATAAATTAATTTATAGTTAAATAGCCAATTAAATTCACTGAAAAACTTGAACTCTACTCAAAGTTTAATGCAAGAAAATGTTTTGAAGTAATTTTAGATTTAAACTACAAGCTCACAAGCATATAATCCAATCGGTATGCATTTTGACAGGCCTTTTATGGATAAGTAAACTATTATCTAAGCTGTTGAAAACGTCAAAAACATATACAAATATCTCCAACTTCGCTTTCTAAAAGTATTCATTTGAAATTTTTAGATGAGTTCACCATATTTAACTAATCCATCCCCTTTGCCTCTACTTCCACACGGTCCTACGAGTATATGCGTACAAGATTGCTTATTAATTCGTAGAAGACAGGTAATCTGAAGTTTAAAAATAATAACTTTATATTCTAGAGAAGAAAATATATCTATAATTTATAATAATTTTTAAAAAATTTTTTATGAAGCGTCGCAGCAGAACTACTTTTAGTCCTCAACAACTAAACGAATTAGAAGCTTTGTTTCAGAAGACTCATTATCCTGACGTTTTCCTTCGAGAAGATGTTGCTAGAACTATAAATCTTTCAGAAGCAAGAGTTCAGGTTAGTTTCTTATACTATTTTAATAGAAAATTTCCATAATTTAGCTAGAATAACGCGCGATTCGGTATACAATCTTCGTGCATTTCTCGTTAACTTAAAAATATTGACTGATATTATTTAAGTACAGACACGAAAAGCTTTTTATTTTAATGAGGAATGATGTAGAATTTGAATAATAATAAATTAATTTAGAATTTATGCTGTTTTGTATCTTAAAAAGTGCGATAGTTTTGGATAAAAAGATTTTAGCCGCTTTGCTTTCCCGTTATCTTCTTCTATCTAAACTTTTAACACTAATTCTAAAAGTCTTTATAATGTTAGCATGATTTTTCTTGAATTCTTCTGAACTTAAATCTATTTACAACGTTAAAAATCTTTTCTTCATTCAATATTACGATTCATTCGATTTACGATATCGAATTCCGTTCAAATTCTTTTCATTTCTCCAAATTGGGACATTCTAAACATTAAAAAGAAATATTTAAAAACATTCTCCATTAATTAACAAATTATTCAAGATTTGTTTCGTTCGATCTATGCGATAATTCTAATGCGGAGTCAATGCAGAAAGAATCGTTTCTTTAGTAAATAAATCGACAACGGGACAATATATTTTACATTGTACTGTACTTAATTTATCAGGGATTTAAGAAATTTAATTTCATCATAAATTTAAAATTTGGAAGGTATTTTTGTACTGAACGATTTTAATCAGTGGAAAAATCCCTATTTTCTAGGTAAGAATTTAGATGAGAAATAATCTGGCAGGGAAAAAAAGTACATAAAATTCTTGAACAATTTGGATGAGCAAAACAAGAAATGAACCGTACGTTATAGAATTTGTATAAAACATTCCTAAAAACCCTAAATTTTTCTTAAGAAAATCCCTAAACAACGGTGGCTTTAGAATGAGAAGAGCATAGGCCAAAATTCAGTTAACCGCGTGAATCTATCGAACGAGCTATCATCAAGGGAATTTATTTATTTACATCTGCAGACTTTTCGTTAATTTTGCGAAATTTTAAACAGGATATTACACTATTAAAGATAAAAACTAAAATTCGTTTACAAATCCCTAATAATTAAGCAATGGAATTTCCACAATTATCTTTACTACAAGTATACTAAATGATAAATGAATCATTACGTAACTTAATATCTAAT
>NW_019385920.1:31887-44018 GCF_000671375.1 Centruroides sculpturatus | reverse complement strand
GGGGGCGGCAAAATTTCACAATAAATAATAATAATATCTTGTAAAAATTTGAAACATCCTAATCTATACTTGCATCGCGCCTACGATAGTGCTATCGTCCGGACAGTCCGGGAATCAGCTCGCCGGGTGAACTAGTAACTTTTTCGTCCGAGGAATTCCTGCGAAACCTGTTGACGTTTTTTTTTTGCTTGTACGATTCATTCGCGTTCATATACATCACTAATATCCAATAGGACTATTTTAAACAGGTCGCTGCACTACCACCGAATTTTTGCATTGCTTGTTCTGTGACAAAACTGAATTTTGGTCTTTTAAATTGAAATACCTAAATAAGGGGGCCGAAATTTTCCTCCGCCCCGGGCGGCTGACACCCACGGTACGCCACTGGTTCTCCTGTGGGAAGGGCTATGGAGGACACAACGCTGGTCGTCTAGCATAAAGCTCCTTCTGTGCTAGCCGTCCACACGCAGTTTGCTTCGATACCAATGTTAAAATGGTAGCAGCAAGTTCACGAGCGAGTCGTCTGGCTGTCATCTCTCTATGGCGCAAGGCAGTTAAAGCCAGTTGACGGTTTTCGTGAGGGTCGTTGTTTTGGTTGACCTTATCCTGGTCTTTCGGTAATGGTTCCTGTTTCTTGGAATTGTTTCCACAGTATGCACACCATTTTTCTGGACAATTGTATCCATCCGGCTTCCTCTGCTGGAACTGGTTTGCCTCAAGTCTACTGATTGCTGTCCATCTCAATGCGCCATCTAAACGATGATGCAATATCATTTTATCAAAATTTGATTGACCTGATCACAACCACTAATAAAAACGCAGTCTAACGTATATTCACGGAACTTTCATTTTCCCTTTGCTTCATAATTTGCATATTTCTTCAGTTGTCACGTTCAATTGATATGGTAATTCAATTTGTCATCCAAAATTGTATAGATGTTATTATTTTCAGAACTCTTACTGGTAGCAGTTTCGATTTATTGCGTTGTCATAATTTTGAACACCAGTGTAAATTCAAGACTTGAAGAATTTATCCTCAAGTCCTCAATCCTTTCATCAATAATTTAGAAATCTTAAGAAAAATTATTAAGAATTTGTCATTCTTTATGAATTTTGCTCAAAGAAGTTTAAAACGTCTTTTATTTAATTGAAGCAAAGACTTTAACTTTTTATTTTACTTACAGTATGTTGAACAATTTATCAAATTTTGGACGTTTAATAGAAAGAGAATAACTATAAAATAATTATAAAATGTTCTTAAAACCGAATCGAATACATTAACTTAAATTAAAAAACGATTATGAAATTTTCGGGTGCAAAACACATTTACTTAAATAGATTAAGAATGGGAATTTGTCAGACAAAGCAAGGACAAAAGATGGTTGTTTGGCGACATTGAATGCAGTCATCTTCTGAAACATGTAGCACGTAGCGAATGTGTCAAGCTCGTTGACATTTATTACAACCACTATCGGACACATCTTGCGATGAGGACATCAACCAACGTCCCTCTGTCCTCTTTATAAATCTTCTTCCACCTTGAGTTTAAGGCTCAATGTTTTTAATCCATTAATATTATTTTCTGTGCTTTATACTTCCGTATCTTCATTTTTCTTTCTACAACTATATATTTAATGGTTTTTACTTCAGAACAATATATAAAATATAACCCCAGTTAAATAAGTGTATCAACACATTATATATAAATTTACAATACAACCCAAAAGGGCCGAAATTATTTTACGATAAAATATAACGATCTACTAAAAGTTGAAGAAGCAATTAGCAATTTAATTTTTTTTTTAGTTTAAGAAATAATTAAATATAATTTACAAAAAAATTTAATCTGAGAATAAATGAGACAAATATGCAAACTAAAAAAATTTTTTTTTAGAAAAAAATCCCAATATTTCAATAGATTATAAGTATTTTCCAGGTGGCGCTACTACCGTAAACAGTTTCAAAAGACTGCTTGTGGCGACGCTGCTAAAAAAAAATCATTTTAAAAGTAGCAGCGCCACCTATATTTTCCATTTTTTTTGTTAAAAAATTTTTTTCGGATTTTTCTCTCTCAAATTACAGTATTTTATAAATAAATATTCTAAATATATAAATAATAAATTTTAATTCGAATTTTTTGAGCATATATTAATAAATAAACTTCCCAAATGCTTATACAACCGGTTTAATGTTAAAATGTAATAAAAATATTTTATTTTTTATTAAAAATAGAAAATTTTTATTTTTCTATACCAAGAAAATTTCCCATCAAAGATAACAAGTTGCTCTTGACAAGTAACGTCAAATGACTTTTTTTTTTCCTCGTGAAAAAAAGGGCATCATATCGCTAGTAGGAGAAATGATGAAAACTCCTTAATAAAGGAAAAAAATGGCGACTAAACAAGCGATTTTTTTTAATTTATAAAGAATTCTTAATATAAAAATATGACTTAGCATTCTAGCCAAATTCTTCATCAGATGTTATGAAAACAATAAATTTAATTTTTTTGTCTAAAGTTATTTTGTGTAGTACTTACACGTATAAATGGAGGAACGTTTAACTTAGTTTAGCTATTGGAAACATTTTCTCTTTACTCAAAATATTGAGGATGATGAGAAGAACCTAATTTTAAATTTATTCTACAAATATATCTATTTTATAGTAAAAGTATTCGATTGAAATAATTTTTAAACAAACTCTTTCTTCATTTAGACTTTAAAAAATTTTTTTTTAATACTCAAAAATAGTATTTTTACCTTAAATACCTTAAAAAATATTGAGTGAAATCTTTTAGAAATTAGATCTAAAACTTAAGATTAGGGATGAAGAAAATACATTTCTAAAACGAGCCATTATTTATTGTGACGTCGTCACAATGCCGGGTTGCAATTTTTAATCATATTTTTAATTTATTTAATTTAAAATATGTGCTATCCACTTCGAATTAGTAGTGGCTTGCCCCTGCATATCATACTTTTCCTTTAACAATAGAGTCGTGCTGGTCGTCTATCTAACACGTTTGAGGAGAAAATGTTTGAATTGAAATGACATGACTTACCCTAAAAACCAGAAGTTCTTATATAGTTAATCGGGGCTTCCTGCCTCTAAGGTTTTTATATTTGTCTCATCTTTTATCTATCTAACTCGATTCTCGAGATTAAGGAAAGACAGACAAACAGACGGACAGACGAAAGTGGGAATTTATAAGTCTATAATTTTTTCAAGTTGCAGCCAAATTAAGGCGCTTTTTTTAACGAAAACTTTTATTCTTTTACGAAAAATCCCTTTAAATGGAAGCTTTTTAAAAATGTTAACGTGAGGCAGAAACATTCATAAAAATGAATAAAAATTTATTTTAAAAATTCCAAAATAAAGATTTATTTAAAAAACGATTTTTTTTAACGTTTGCTTTTTAATAAATCGATCGTTTAAAACGCAGATATTTTGTAAAAATATCTTAAAATTTTAGTATATTCAATTCGAAAAAATTCTTCTAAAATATAGAAAATCTGACATACACATGGAGGACACAACGCTGGTCGTCTAGCATAAAGCTCCTTCTGTGCTAGCCGTCCACACGCAGTTTGCTTCGATACCAATGTTAAAATGGTAGCAGCAAGTTCACGAGCGAGTCGTCTGGCTGTCATCTCTCTATGGCGCAAGGCAGTTAAAGCCAGTTGACGGTTTTCGTGAGGGTCGTTGTTTTGGTTGACNAAGAAGAAGAAGAAGAAGAAGAAGAAGAAGAAAGACAACTTGTGCAAATTACATTCAAAGCTTTAAACTAATACAACTTCGCACAACTTTTCTTAACATTTTTTCCTTCAGATTTTCCACTTTTTATTTCCTAGGAAAAAAAGAGAGGAAGAAGAAGAAGAATTTCGTTTGTTAAATATAAAAATTCCGTAAGATTTAATTAAAAGTACATAATTGACAAAGTTTTCAAGGATATAAAAATTATTACTATTATTATTATAATTATTATTTATTATTATTAAGATTTTCTTTACAGTATGTGTTTGAAAATTTTTAGTAGAAATCATTCTTGCAAACACATCAAGTAAAAATCACACTTCAATAATGAAATCATACCTCAAGCGAGAAAATTACATTCTCACTAAGCCACTAATAAATTCTGCAGGAAATGAAATATCTTCCAACTTCCAATCTAGGATGTGATAAGAGCTTCTTACAGAAAATAATTTAAACGGAAGATGATTTCTATGAAGAGGAAATTTGATTCTGTTGACGTAGAAAAGACAAAAAAAGGAAAAACTATATATATATACATACATATATACACCCTAAAGCTGTATCCAATGTAATAAATGATAGTTTTTCTCCCAAAAATATTCTTGCATGTTTTAATTAAATTTATTCATTTCTCAATCAAGTATCAATCATTTATAATTTGTAAAAAAAAAAAATTATTATAGAAAGTAATGGACATATACTATCGCAGTATAAGTGAGGAAGAGATTTATCTAAATTAAATTAATTTTCATAAAGAATATAAAATATTAGAGAATGTTTTTTTACATATATTTTTTATTTTTAAATAAAATCTTGAGCATCTCTTCCGCATTATTTCTTTATGAAGAGAGGAAAGAATGCGGAAGAGATGCTCAGCATGCTCCAAGTATGGTTATAAATAAAGTAGTCGTGAAAATCTTTAATCCCCTTCAAATTATTTTAAATTTAATTTTTAATATTTTAAATTAATTACTTATAATTTCTTTTGTTGTAAATATTCACGTCTGCTTGAGAAAAGAAGAGAAATTTTAGTATAATTAAAGTTGTATTTATATACAACAGATCTAATTTATAGTGTTTATTAATTAATAAAAAGCTATACTATTTTAAATTAATAAAAATATATTAAAAAATAGAATTTTTTACAATTAATTTTTTAAAAATAACGTTAAACTTATTTTATTTTATCTTGATGATATTATAACAAAAACACAGTAATTAGAAAAATTAATTGGTTTTATTATATTTTAATTGATTTTTTATAAAATAAGTAATATATACGATAAATTTATAAATAATGAAGTAAACGAATTTAAAGGTCTCAGCTATATACGTAAGATACAAGCGTAGAATGTTTTAACATTTATTATCAACCATTGGTTAAGTAATTAACATATATCCACCCACTTTCGCTTCTTCAGCCAATTATCATTAAAATTTTATAAAATCTTTCTTATACTTTGTATATTCTCTCATAAACTATTAAGAGGACCACCTCGTTTGTAAATTTTTAAATTTTATTTCCTCGAAATTATTATTTTTTAATTACAATTTTATTTGTTTATAAATTAAAATAAAGTTGTTTTATTCCTTAATGAGATAAGGGAGGAAAATATCACAACTAGAAATTCGATAGCAATAAACATTCTTGAGAAAATATTTATTAAAATAACTGAATTTAGCAAATTTATTGACAATTTTTATTAAAAATTATTATTCTATTTAAAACGACAGGATTTAGTCCATTAAACAAAAATTTTCCTGTATTTTCCGTATTATATAAATGATTTTTATTCTAAAAATTTTCTCTGTATGTATATACAGACATAAACATAACACGTAACATATTCGTACATACACATTATGTCTATATATGCGTCTACATATATTGTAGTGAATTAAGTCATAAATATTTAGGCCCACAGAATTTAGCCTATAAGTAATCTGATAACCTAGGCCTACAGGGCATAGATTCTCCTGGAATGCTTCTAAAATGCGTTTATGCCTAACTTATAACTACGTTTAAAAGCGCGAGACTATAGACAACTGCAGGACCTCGCACATTTAGAGGCCTCAGATGCATACAGTACAACTACTGTACATGCTTGTCAATTTCGTCTTGATACAATATTGCAAAGGATATGAATTATCGTATGATACGGGTTACGTTACATAAAGGAGGCCTTGCAAGTTTGCGTTTGTCTAGGGCCTCGCACAACTTAAAACCAGCATTGACTGTAAACCGATATGTGTATCTATACTACGCTCATGTGTACCTGTGTGCGTGTGTGACTGTATACGTATATACTTTATATCAGCTTACGCTTATATTACTTGACTGTGTTTGGATCAGTTTGTGTCTTTATATATTGACAATAATTTTGCCAATTTAACAAATAAAAAATAACGGTAAAAATAGAAAAATAATGACGAATTCAATATCAAATATTTGTTATTTTCCCACAATAACACCTATTAATTTTCGTGGCGATTCAATACCGGAAACGGAAGTTATTAACCGTCAATCGTGACGCATCGCAACACACGTTCCACTCATTCATATATATTTTATAAACGATAAATGCTACTACGCTATTATTTTGTAAATATTTTTGTATTGTTAAGAATTTTCTATCACTTACTATAGTGTATAACGTATTAAAACGTATAACGAATAAATAAATATCGGAAGAAAAGCGAAATTAAATTTAAAATATCAATTAATAAGTATAGAATGTGCTCTTTCATATGTATGAGATAAAACAGAATTTAAATTAAAATTTTAATGATTATTGGCTAAAAATTAAGCGTAGGAAGTAACTGAAATATCCTCTCTTCACTTACATTTGTCCGTCAATTACTATTCAGCCAATCGTCGTAAAGGTAAAAATATTTTCAAGTAATCTTTTATATTATGCAGAGAACCTCTTATGTTCGACAAAATATTTATTTCATTCCGTTTCTTGAATTTTTTCTAAAATTATTCCATTCAATATATTTTATATATTAAAGCATCATAAAACATATTATATACAGCCGAACCTGTAACAACGGCCACCTCTAAACGGCGAAAATTTTTTCAGGAACGTTTCTTTTCGAACAAAAATGCATGCAAAGTAACGGCCATCTCTGCCCAAAATGCCCATATTTTAGGTTTTCGTCAGTGGCCGTTATCATTGTATTATATAATATGAAATGAAGTTTAAAAAAAAAAGAATTATTTGATGTTATTTTAAGACTTTTATTAAGATTTAAGTTATATTATGCTACTAGTATACATGCATACAGGTATTCAAACGGAGTGATCCCCGTTAATCAAGACATAAGTCAGTTAACTCGGTTTACGCACTTTTGGCCTCGTGTGTGCGTGTGAAATAATTAAGTTTAATGTGCACGATTTTATTCGTCTAATTTAAAGCTTAATAACTCCTGTCCTTTTTGTCGAAAATTTCTGAAATTTTGCAGGAAGGGTTGTATATTAGGGGGGTCGATGTTATTAAATTTTGGTGATTAAAGGTCGAAGGGGTGAAGAGATAGAGAGAGGTCGTGTGTCGTATCTCGAGTAGGGTCGCACTTAATGAAGATTTTACTCGTTATTAGCCTTTACAAATTTTTATAAAACTCATCCCTAACCNTCTCCTTTTTTTTTTTACCATAAATTAATCGAAAAAATAGAACTTTTACATTTTACTTCTCAACGAATAAGTAAATATAAGCTACAGTTTTTTTAGTCTGATAATTATCAATATAAACGAAGAATCAGAAAGTGTAACTTGCCTTATTTTCTACCTAAAAATGTACATAAACCAAGAAATAATAAAACAAACCCGTTTCTTTGTTAGGTCCATTGTTAACTTTACCTCGTTACTCGTGTATTATTACAAAAGAGGTCACGTGGAATTATTGTAACTAAACTAATTTGCAAATCTAAATATACAGTTTTTTTAAAAATAGAAAACTATTGTAATTGCAATATCTCTTGAAAAAATATTGAAAAATAAAGAAAAATATGTTTTCAATCATTTAAAATATTTTAAATCCTTGAAAACACAGGAACAAATACGAATAACAAATTGAAGAAATGCATGGCTCTTATCAATTAGAAGGGCCGAGTGCAATATAAGTGACAAAAACAGACCACATTTTAATGAATCCTTGTATTATTTCTATTCAGTGGTCGAGTGGATAAAATCGCTGAGCACTGGTGTGGGTTCATGCTTCACCAAGGGCTAGCCGGGTTTCTTCTATTTAGTAAATGGGGACCAGTTTTCCATGGATAGTCCTCCCGGAGGGCATTCCCTCGTTGCCAGAAACAATAAAATAAAACTTTTACGTTATTCAACTGTTAACACAAAAATCAGTGGCCATGTTATTCACGCATATTTAGGAAACCGCTATGTATGTTGGTTGTTTTCAAATCGATCCGTCCTCATTTTAAATGGGATTCTGTACGTTCTTTCCAAAGTGCTTTTGGTATTTACTGTGGAAAAGGAAAAACTGGTGTACTTGGATTAAAGCGAAGGAATGGAGAGTTTTGATTATTGCTTTTATAGTATTTTGGGAACGGCTGCTTCTTACCAGAAAAAAAGCATTATCTGAGCTACAGTCTCAAACAGCAAATTTATCAGCAGTCACCATACTGTTATCTACGACATATAATGAACTCTCTCATCTTCTATACTTATGAAAAAGTGTGTTATAAGTAGAAAAATCGTGGGGAGTTAAGTGTGAGCTTTTGATGAAAAGCAAAAGGAAATCTGTAAAAGTTTTCGATGGAGTTGTTGCGTTGGTATACCAATGAAAAAGTTAAGAGAGGTTTTTTCAAAACTTTTGATAATTCTTCTGAATGTACTGCACTTTTCTAATATTACATATTAGTAATGCCAAATTGACTATGTAAATTCGTTTGTAATAAAGAACCTGAATTTATTATCTTAGTTTTGAAATTTTGAGCTATGGGTACGTCACAAGAGAATTAGAGCTTGAGAGTATAGACCATATCCCTACAGCTATGGAGAGGATTCAGAATAGAGCATTCTGAAAGAAGGATAGGTAGAGGCTTTGAGAATAATCTAAGATCTATGGGATATCATGCTCTGAATCCTTACCTGATGCCTGAAAGTTGAAGAGAAACAATATGCGGCATACGAGGTATGCATATATTATTTGAACTTATGACCTGTATACCGTTTCCCTCTTCAGCCTCTAAATAAGATCGAAATTTTTTTTTTTATTATATTCTTATATATTTTATTCACTTTTTATTTTAATGTTTAGACGTTTAACTGTATTGTAATTTGAGTTTTCTTGTATAGAATTTCTTATTAAATGCAGATTAGTTTGTTACTATTATGTTACTTGCTCATTTTTAAGAAATTTTAATGCCCAATACAATTTATATCATAAGTTATATAGCAGGAGCCTATTTTGGAGTGCACAGGGCGCAGCTGCACCCTGTGCACTCCAAAATAGGCTCCTGAGGATTTTTCCGAGTGAAGCCGGATAAAGTATTTCGTAAGGCATATTGTTTTCTTTCTGCACTCTTCTAAAAATTTATGAATCCTCTATCAGTATATAGGCTTACAGGGTTATTTAAAATTTCCTTGACAACTTTTTCCTTTGAAAATCACGGAAGAAGCAATGTGCTGCTTGAATACGGCAAAATCTCTTGCTACTGGAGGAATTTACACAAAGACTTTGACGCTTCCCTACAGGAAAAAGTCAAAATGGGTGATATCCAGTAAAGCTGAGAGGTCATCTGAATAGAGATGAGTCTATTAATGACGATTAGATATATATCGGATCATACAGGCCATTGTATATCCTAGTTAAAAATTAGCCTAGTTTCAAGATGCCATCACATTCTAGGATGTAGCTACGCAACACATGGGCGATCTGCCAAGGGATCTTTCGGGAGAAAAGAGGCCCCCTCTGTAGGAGACTAGTGCCTATTTAAATGTTAGACAGATGAAAAAAGTCGGAAAACTCCACGCTGTCAGCCCTTTGGTCAGACACAAGCCGCGACCAGTGTTCAGTAGTTTTATTCACTGGACCATTGGTTGACCAATTAAAATGAGTTTATTAAAATTATCAATTAAGTATGTTTAGACCAAATTTATTAATTCTTTTCACTAGTAAATCATTCATTATATTTCTTTTAATATATATTACATAGGTCATTATGGGAATGGTCAAATGCAAAATGGTAGATTTAACAGGCGGTAATAGCCGCGCTGTATGGTTTAGTCTATCACCGTAAAGGATTCAGACCTCATAATTTCTCACGGGTAATACGGATTGAATCAACATTTTTTCATACTTCATTCATGCTGATCAACAGCATTGCGGGTCAAGTCTGCCCATAATGAGCATAATTGAAGCTAACCATGTAGACTACAATGTGTTGGTGCTTGGTGTTGATCAACTAAACGATACTCCTTTGTTCCTTCAATTTTATTTGTTTCATACGAGGACCGGCACACTGTAAACGATATATGACAAACCCCATTTCGGATATTAAGAGTGTCTGATCAGCAAAGATGGAGATCGAAGGCTCCAATTCAAACTAATCAGCTATAGATTATTATTCAAGTTAAACTCCCTCATCTTCATAAGATAATACTTTATTGTGTACTGAGCTAGGCGATTTTGTAATTTAAAAAAAAAGTTAAATTGTGATAGTAATATTTACATGAAACATTTTTATTTATTTCTAGTATGTTCAACATCCCCTGCTCATCTAGTAAAGAAAAAAATGAATCACCATTCTGCACATGCACATTGACATTACCAACTCCTGTTTACGGCTCGACTTCGGGAATTTCACAGAACAGGCCCATAAACGAAGTGACATCATTCTCTATGATTCCACTCAACTGTTCAAACGACGGAGACGTTAATTCTTTGAAGTCGAAACAAGATTCCACAAAGAAAATCGAATGTAAGAAAACGGAACATTTTCAACAACAGTAGTATTTGAAATACATACATTTGAATGGTGTAATAGATACGAAATTTAATTTTTCCTAGTATTATATAAAGGCCATCAAGTTCTTGCTTACTTCGAGCACACTTAATATCGAAATAAAATTTATTCGTAAATATTTGCGGTGTTTTAATTGAGTATTATACTTTAAAAAATCCAATTTTAATTCACATATATTTCAATTTACAAATACTACATCTGTAAAAGGATCCTTATGTATTCTTATAATTTCTATTTCGTTTCTTAAGAATTTTTTGTTTAGAAATCTAAAATTATTTAACTTTTTTTTCAATTGCTGTTTAATTAACCACATAATGATCTACTAAGTTTTTAATTTACACTTTAAAATGTGGAAAAATCTCCATAACTCTGCAGTTCATCAACATTAACATTGTCTAAAGTTCCTTAAGAAATTTTTCAAATTCTTCAAATCTTCTTCCTTAAAAATAATGAAATTAATGACAACGTTTCCTAAGTAAATAATTATTAATGAGAATCACGAACTCGTAGAGAATAACGATTTTTTATGCAATCATAAGTGAAATTTCAGCAGTTTAATGATTTATATGAAAGACTTCGGAGGTACGTACTGTACATCCTAAAGTCACCATTAAATTAATGATGGTTCCAATCAGGAGTCGTTCAATGTGATTTATAGGCTAAAATGAAGCTAATGAAGAGATTAAACTAGCTTCCACGGGGTAAGCCGTATAGCTGTATCCTGTGAAACTAGCTTAAATATAGTTGGGGCATTATTTTTCACCTCTTGTTAATGCGGTTGAACCCATCTGTAATGGGTTCAATTTATATAACCTACAATAAGCTAATGCCACACGTTGATTAATACACAAGAGGCCCTTCCCCTCCATAGAATAATAAATTTAAAAACATTAAGCCAAGCTGTAGCCTCATAACACGAGATCTTAAGATTTAACTTGCACAGTTTATGTATAAATTCAGCATTAATATGAAGTTTCTTGTAAAAAAAAATTAAATAAAAAACTAATATATTTATTGGCAATATTTAAACTTTCTAAATGTTAAAAGAAAATAGAATAAAAATCTTGAAGAACGTTTCTTTCCTTGATGGATTGATTGGACATTTTATCGGGAATTTTTATTCGATTCGGTAAGTTTATTTTTTATTTTATACTTATTTCGATAAAAAAAAAAGATCGAACAACAATAAAAATATCGACGATAATGATTCAAAGAATATAATAAATTCGTCGCGTAGCATACGAAATTGATGCGACGAGACGTCGCGACGCCACGCGAATTCCATGAAATGCCGCCATTTTGAAAATGAATTACTGTATAAGTAGGCCTATATTGTTTTAAGATCCAAAAGTTCTTGCCATTTTTATATATATATATATATATATATATATATAA
>NW_019385920.1:0-20537 GCF_000671375.1 Centruroides sculpturatus | reverse complement strand
CGCACTGTTTTTCAGTTATCCAAAGCAAAAGCAATTTCTCGCCACGATCTAATGTCTTCGATCTCTGTTTAGAAATTGATTTAACCCCTTTCGCAACGTTAGCAGATTTAATGATGTCTTTATTTTTTACGATTGTCGATATCGTCGTTCTCGGAATACTGAATGCAACAGTTAAATCTCGAACATGCGTGCCACCTTCACATTTCTTAACAATCTCTTTTTTCAGTTCCATTGTCATTTTTTTATTTTTTTTTTCTGTTGCCTTTTTGCAATTCATGATTAATAAAAATAATAAAATGTTACTTACAAATTAAAATCAGAATAAATTTAACAAAGTTATAAACCGTGGCACCGCGAACGTCTAATCTGGTCTAGTACACCGATAGTGCTACTTGTTCATAGATGGCGCTTATAACTGAATTAAGTCGTATACCGAACAAAAGTCATATACCGAGCAAAATTTGTTTCGTCCAAACAGGACGTATTCTGAATTGGACGTATTCTAAAGCAGACGTATACCGAGGTTCCACTGTATATGAAAATAATAGTTAGTAACATAAAAATTGCACTTATAATTCAAGTTGTGCTTAAAAAAATTAATTTAATTTAATTTAATTAATGGAAATTTTCTTGATTTAAATCTATTGAATTAATTGCATTTATATATGAGGAAAGTTAATTAAAACTATTAAAATATGCATAATATAATAGCCTGTAATCCACATTAAGGATGTTAAATATATTATATGATGTTTCCTATATGTTTACATATAGCAAATGGATCTATTTAATAGTAAATGTTTGAAACTTTCGACAAATTTAACTTAAACATGGACTAAATGAAGACGCTAATTTACAAAAATCCAATTAAATAAGCTGGATGATGAGGAGTTGCTTATGGAATTTACACATTTACGTCTGTATGTCTGTCAGTAAGACACAACATCTTGATGATGCTGAGTTGCATTTGGAATCCTTCCTTTTATAGGAACAAAGAATAATAAAAAAAAAAAATAGATTTTTCAGCATAATTAATTAAAATGTTGATCTCTGATAATTAATAAAAGAAACAGAATTAGTTTATAAACGTGATTCTCAACAGGTAGCTCGCGATCTACTTAAGTGTATTATATTGATTAATGTATATGACGAAGGTTGAGAAACGGAATCTAAACAGCTAAAATAAATATTATGACGTTAATTATATAAAATATATTTATCATTTATGAAATTTTAGTTATGTGCGGTGGAGTCGACGTGTGAAATTATATTTAAAATTGCCAACTTTGACCTTAAAATAGGTCAAATATATTGACTTAATGTTAAGAGTTTTAACACTTAGATTTAGTAGCGAATTTTAAAATTTACAATCGTTGACAATGTGTCTAATTAAGTAAACAGATAAAATAGCAAAGAAACTGTTTAAAAATAGTAAAAATAAATGATAAATTGTAAAATTATACACCTGATAAGGAAGATAAACAAAGAATTCACCTCCTTCATCCGTTTGTCATGGGGGGAGACGACTGCATTTTTAGTTTAAAAATGCTATAAAATAATAAATTTTCACGAAAATTTAATGTTTTTTAATGTTATTAACGACTGTAAATAGTTAATTTTATAATTAATCAATAAAATTAAAAGAAATTAACGCCATATGGGGCAAGATGACGAACTTTTCTCAACANAGAATCAAATTTTTAATATAGGCCTATATTTATATATATATATAAATAAAAAAGTTATTTTAAATTGAATTTTAAATTTCTGACGGATTCTAGAAATAGATTTCCAATCTGAACTTTCCTGATTTTGTGAGAAAGAGTGTGAGAAAGTGAGCTGAAGAGTGAAAGATGTATTTTGGTTAGTAATGAAATTCTGGTGATAAATTGATGAAAATTTTAAAGGAAACTTTTGAAAATTTCCCCAAATAACTCGAAGCTTTAACGACATTCTACTTATCTACATATATTCGTCCAGTTTTACTTTTTAATCCATATTTTCTCAATCTGTAGACCGAGGACCCCATCAGTATTTCAATATCAATGCTATAGTCATTCAATGTAAAGGAGGTTGAAAGATAGTAATTTATTGGCCAAAATTAATATTTTCTTGTAATTAAATGCTCATAAATAACTTAAATGAGATACTGTTGTATATTGTCAACCTTTAGTTTCTCAACTAGAAGACCAAGGACCCCAGATGTATAGCAAGATCAATGTTATATTCTTACAATGTAAAGATGGTTGAAAGGTATTAATTTAATCATTAAATTAATAATAATATTAAGTGTTTCGATTCTAAAACTAAAAATTAAACTTAAATTTATTTAAATTACACGAATACGTAGATGGCCCCACTACGTACTGATCAGTTTGATAGATTTCAACGTTCTTAATGTAAATTTAGTCTTGTTTTCTGACGAATGAATGTATTGGACAACACAAAACATTACGTAATTATAAATTTATACATTAAACTATCAATAAAAATCATTAGAATTAACGTACTTAATCAAAAATAAAAGCTTTTAAAGAAGAAAAGAAGATATTCGAACCTGAAATTTCATTTTTTAAATTATATTTTAATCATTAAAATCGTCATAACTTGACTTTTATACTAAATTAAATAATCCTTAAATTAAATTGACTTATGTTTTTTAAAAAAAGTCCTTTTCTCCTTGCTTTTTTTAAAGTTTTATACGTACTTTATTATATACACTGGTATACAGAGTTAAGGCAACATACAATATATGAAAAAGTATTCAGTGAATCGGTAAAAAAGTTTGTACACAGATACCTCATGTAATGAGGGATTGCTCAGTGGTATAAAATTTTTAAAAATTTCAGAGGTAGGTACATTTTTTCAAGAATACCCAAAACATGCGGTAGCAGATCTCAGAAAAGGGGTCTTATAGGGAGTATGATAAACCCTGTCAGCTGTAGAGCATCCACATTGGGTAGTCATGCTGTTGACGAGGTTCTGGAAAAGGCTTTAGGGCAATAAACTACATTATTCCATAAGAACGTATTTTAGCTCATCCTGCGAGAGGGCAATGGCCATCCTTAAATAAGCATCCGAGATTTGGTCAATCAAGTTTAGGTCTAGAGATTAATCCAGCCTGCGAATAGCCTCTTTAAGGAAATCCGTAACCAGCTGAGCTCTTTGCGGCCTAGAGTTGTCGTCATAAAAATGAACTGGAGTCAATGGCACTTCGAAAAGCGTTACTATAGCACTGAGCAGTCAGAGTTCCTCCTTTGAAGACTTGCAGGAGCTTGCAGATACCCAACATTATGCCTTCCACACTATCACGCTACTCCCAACATTGCGATCATTTACTGGTGTTGCCCACCAGTGGCCAAGCGGTCTTCGTATCCTGAAAACTGGGAGTTCGGTCGTGGGTTCGCGCCTTTCCAGAATGGGCTAGCCACGTGGAGTTTTCCGGGTTTTCTTCACGTCTGTAACGCCCTAAATAGGGGGCCAGTTTCCCTTAGAAAGACCTCCCAGAAAGTATCCCCCTAAGCAGATCACCCAAGTGTTGCATTCCCATAACTTAACAAACAATTAAACAACAACAACTTTACTGGTGTTGGAAGGTTTATAACGTGTTCTACGTTCTTTTCAAATGCTAACGCGTATAGAATGAGTTTGGAAACTGTATGTCGACTCATCAAACAACATTTCAAGGGCCCACTGATTCTTTATCCAGAGATGATGCTCACAACATCAGGAAAGAGGGTTCTCCTCAGTGGGGGCGGCAGGGGCGACCCGCCCCGGGCGGCAAAATTTCACAATAAATAATAATAATATCTTGTAAAAATTTGAAACATCCTAATCTATACTTGCATCGCGCCTACGATAGTGCTATCGTCCGGACAGTCCGGGAATCAGCTCGCCGGGTGAACTAGTAACTTTTTCGTCCGAGGAATTCCTGCGAAACTTGTTGACGTTTTTTTTTTTGCTTGTACGATTCATTCGCGTTCATATACATCACTAATATCCAATAGGACTATTTTAAACAGGTCGCTGCACTACCACCGAATTTTTGCATTGCTTGTTCTGTGACAAAACTGAATTTTGGTCTTTTAAATTGAAATACCTAAATAAGGGGGCCGAAATTTTCCTCCGCCCCGGGCGGCTGACACCCACGGTACGCCACTGGTTCTCCTGTGGGAAGGGCTATGGAGGACACAACGCTGGTCGTCTAGCATAAAGCTCCTTCTGTGCTAGCCGTCCACACGCAGTTTGCTTCGATACCAATGTTAAAATGGTAGCAGCAANTATTCTACAAATATATCTATTTTATAGTAAAAGTATTCGATTGAAATAATTTTTAAACAAACTCTTTCTTCATTTAGACTTTAAAAAATTTTTTTCTGTGCTAGCCGTCCACACGCAGTTTGCTTCGATACCAATGTTAAAATGGTAGCAGCAAGTTCACGAGCGAGTCGTCTGGCTGTCATCTCTCTATGGCGCAAGGCAGTTAAAGCCAGTTGACGGTTTTCGTGAGGGTCGTTGTTTTGGTTGACCTTATCCTGGTCTTTCGGTAATGGTTCCTGTTTCTTGGAATTGTTTCCACAGTATGCACACCATTTTTCTGGACAATTGTATCCATCCGGCTTCCTCTGCTGGAACTGGTTTGCCTCAAGTCTACTGATTGCTGTCCATCTCAATGCGCCATCTAAACGATGATGCAATATCATTTTATCAAAATTTGATTGACCTGATCACAACCACTAATAAAAACGCAGTCTAACGTATATTCACGGAACTTTCATTTTCCCTTTGCTTCATAATTTGCATGTTTCTTCAGTTGTCACGTTCAATTGATATGGTAATTCAATTTGTCATCCAAAATTGTATAGATGTTATTATTTTCAGAACTCTTACTGGTAGCAGTTTCGATTTATTGCGTTGTCATAATTTTGAACACCAGTGTAAATTCAAGACTTGAAGAATTTATCCTCAAGTCCTCAATCCTTTCATCAATAATTTAGAAATCTTAAGAAAAATTATTAAGAATTTGTCATTCTTTATGAATTTTGCTCAAAGAAGTTTAAAACGTCTTTTATTTAATTGAAGCAAAGACTTTAACTTTTTATTTTACTTACAGTATGTTGAACAATTTATCAAATTTTGGACGTTTAATAGAAAGAGAATAACTATAAAATAATTATAAAATGTTCTTAAAACCGAATCGAATACATTAACTTAAATTAAAAAACGATTATGAAATTTTCGGGTGCAAAACACATTTACTTAAATAGATTAAGAATGGGAATTTGTCAGACAAAGCAAGGACAAAAGATGGTTGTTTGGCGACATTGAATGCAGTCATCTTCTGAAACATGTAGCACGTAGCGAATGTGTCAAGCTCGTTGACATTTATTACAACCACTATCGGACACATCTTGCGATGAGGACATCAACCAACGTCCCTCTGTCCTCTTTATAAATCTTCTTCCACCTTGAGTTTAAGGCTCAATGTTTTTAATCCATTAATATTATTTTCTGTGCTTTATACTTCCGTATCTTCATTTTTCTTTCTACAACTATATATTTAATGGTTTTTACTTCAGAACAATATATAAAATATAACCCCAGTTAAATAAGTGTATCAACACATTATATATAAATTTACAATACAACCCAAAAGGGCCGAAATTATTTTACGATAAAATATAACGATCTACTAAAAGTTGAAGAAGCAATTAGCAATTTAATTTTTTTTTTAGTTTAAGAAATAATTAAATATAATTTACAAAAAAATTTAATCTGAGAATAAATGAGACAAATATGCAAACTAAAAAAATTTTTTTTTAGAAAAAAATCCCAATATTTCAATAGATTATAAGTATTTTCCAGGTGGCGCTACTACCGTAAACAGTTTCAAAAGACTGCTTGTGGCGACGCTGCTAAAAAAAAATCATTTTAAAAGTAGCAGCGCCACCTATATTTTCCATTTTTTTTGTTAAAAAATTTTTTTCGGATTTTTCTCTCTCAAATTACAGTATTTTATAAATAAATATTCTAAATATATAAATAATAAATTTTAATTCGAATTTTTTGAGCATATATTAATAAATAAACTTCCCAAATGCTTATACAACCGGTTTAATGTTAAAATGTAATAAAAATATTTTATTTTTTATTAAAAATAGAAAATTTTTATTTTTCTATACCAAGAAAATTTCCCATCAAAGATAACAAGTTGCTCTTGACAAGTAACGTCAAATGACTTTTTTTTTTCCTCGTGAAAAAAAGGGCATCATATCGCTAGTAGGAGAAATGATGAAAACTCCTTAATAAAGGAAAAAAATGGCGACTAAACAAGCGATTTTTTTTAATTTATAAAGAATTCTTAATATAAAAATATGACTTAGCATTCTAGCCAAATTCTTCATCAGATGTTATGAAAACAATAAATTTAATTTTTTTGTCTAAAGTTATTTTGTGTAGTACTTACACGTATAAATGGAGGAACGTTTAACTTAGTTTAGCTATTGGAAACATTTTCTCTTTACTCAAAATATTGAGGATGATGAGAAGAACCTAATTTTAAATTTATTCTACAAATATATCTATTTTATAGTAAAAGTATTCGATTGAAATAATTTTTAAACAAACTCTTTCTTCATTTAGACTTTAATAAATTTTTTTTTAATACTCAAAAATAGTATTTTATACCTTAAAAAATATTGAGTGAAATCTTTTAGAAATTAGATCTAAAACTTAAGATTAGGGATGAAGAAAATACATTTCTAAAACGAGCCATTATTTATTGTGACGTCGTCACAATGCCGGGTTGCAATTTTTAATCATATTTTTAATTTATTTAATTTAAAATATGTGCTATCCACTTCGAATTAGTAGTGGCTTGCCCCTGCATATCATACTTTTCCTTTAACAATAGAGTCGTGCTGGTCGTCTATCTAACACGTTTGAGGAGAAAATGTTTGAATTGAAATGACATGACTTACCCTAAAAACCAGAAGTTCTTATATAGTTAATCGGGGCTTCCTGCCTCTAAGGTTTTTATATTTGTCTCATCTTTTATCTATCTAACTCGATTCTCGAGATTAAGGAAAGACAGACAAACAGACGGACAGACGAAAGTGGGAATTTATAAGTCTATAATTTTTTCAAGTTGCAGCCAAATTAAGGCGCTTTTTTTAACGAAAACTTTTATTCTTTTACGAAAAATCCCTTTAAATGGAAGCTTTTTAAAAATGTTAACGTGAGGCAGAAACATTCATAAAAATGAATAAAAATTTATTTTAAAAATTCCAAAATAAAGATTTATTTAAAAAACGATTTTTTTTAACGTTTGCTTTTTAATAAATCGATCGTTTAAAACGCAGATATTTTGTAAAAATATCTTAAAATTTTAGTATATTCAATTCGAAAAAATTCTTCTAAAATATAGAAAATCTAACAAACACAAGAACGAAACAACTCATAAAATCGTTTTAAATACTTAAAATATTATAATAAATTTTTCCAATATATTTATTACAATATTTTCATTTCCATCATTTAATTAAAAATTACTTAATTTAAATAAATAATTTTCGTAATTTTAAAAGAAAAAGAAGAAGAAGAAGAAGAAGAAGAAGAAGAAGAAGAAGAAAGACAACTTGTGCAAATTACATTCAAAGCTTTAAACTAATACAACTTCGCACAACTTTTCTTAACATTTTTTCCTTCAGATTTTCCACTTTTTATTTCCTAGGAAAAAAAGAGAGGAAGAAGAAGAAGAATTTCGTTTGTTAAATATAAAAATTCCGTAAGATTTAATTAAAAGTACATAATTGACAAAGTTTTCAAGGATATAAAAATTATTACTATTATTATTATAATTATTATTTATTATTATTAAGATTTTCTTTACAGTATGTGTTTGAAAATTTTTAGTAGAAATCATTCTTGCAAACACATCAAGTAAAAATCACACTTCAATAATGAAATCATACCTCAAGCGAGAAAATTACATTCTCACTAAGCCACTAATAAATTCTGCAGGAAATGAAATATCTTCCAACTTCCAATCTAGGATGTGATAAGAGCTTCTTACAGAAAATAATTTAAACGGAAGATGATTTCTATGAAGAGGAAATTTGATTCTGTTGACGTAGAAAAGACAAAAAAAGGAAAAACTATATATATATACATACATATATACACCCTAAAGCTGTATCCAATGTAATAAATGATAGTTTTTCTCCCAAAAATATTCTTGCATGTTTTAATTAAATTTATTCATTTCTCAATCAAGTATCAATCATTTATAATTTGTAAAAAAAAAAAAATTATTATAGAAAGTAATGGACATATACTATCGCAGTATAAGTGAGGAAGAGATTTATCTAAATTAAATTAATTTTCATAAAGAATATAAAATATTAGAGAATGTTTTTTTACATATATTTTTTATTTTTAAATAAAATCTTGAGCATCTCTTCCGCATTATTTCTTTATGAAGAGAGGAAAGAATGCGGAAGAGATGCTCAGCATGCTCCAAGTATGGTTATAAATAAAGTAGTCGTGAAAATCTTTAATCCCCTTCAAATTATTTTAAATTTAATTTTTAATATTTTAAATTAATTACTTATAATTTCTTTTGTTGTAAATATTCACGTCTGCTTGAGAAAAGAAGAGAAATTTTAGTATAATTAAAGTTGTATTTATATACAACAGATCTAATTTATAGTGTTTATTAATTAATAAAAAGCTATACTATTTTAAATTAATAAAAATATATTAAAAAATAGAATTTTTTACAATTAATTTTTTAAAAATAACGTTAAACTTATTTTATTTTATTTTGATGATATTATAACAAAAACACAGTAATTAGAAAAATTAATTGGTTTTATTATATTTTAATTGATTTTTTATAAAATAAGTAATATATACGATAAATTTATAAATAATGAAGTAAACGAATTTAAAGGTCTCAGCTATATACGTAAGATACAAGCGTAGAATGTTTTAACATTTATTATCAACCATTGGTTAAGTAATTAACATATATCCACCCACTTTCGCTTCTTCAGCCAATTATCATTAAAATTTTATAAAATCTTTCTTATACTTTGTATATTCTCTCATAAACTATTAAGAGGACCACCTCGTTTGTAAATTTTTAAATTTTATTTCCTCGAAATTATTATTTTTTAATTACAATTTTATTTGTTTATAAATTAAAATAAAGTTGTTTTATTTCTTAATGAGATAAGGGAGGAAAATATCACAACTAGAAATTCGATAGCAATAAACATTCTTGAGAAAATATTTATTAAAATAACTGAATTTAGCAAATTTATTGACAATTTTTATTAAAAATTATTATTCTATTTAAAACGACAGGATTTAGTCCATTAAACAAAAATTTTCCTGTATTTTCCGTATTATATAAATGATTTTTATTCTAAAAATTTTCTCTGTATGTATATACAGACATAAACATAACACGTAACATATTCGTACATACACATTATGTCTATATATGCGTCTACATATATTGTAGTGAATTAAGTCATAAATATTTAGGCCCACAGAATTTAGCCTATAAGTAATCTGATAACCTAGGCCTACAGGGCATAGATTCTCCTGGAATGCTTCTAAAATGCGTTTATGCCTAACTTATAACTACGTTTAAAAGCGCGAGACTATAGACAACTGCAGGACCTCGCACATTTAGAGGCCTCAGATGCATACAGTACAACTACTGTACATGCTTGTCAATTTCGTCTTGATACAATATTGCAAAGGATATGAATTATCGTATGATACGGGTTACGTTACATAAAGGAGGCCTTGCAAGTTTGCGTTTGTCTAGGGCCTCGCACAACTTAAAACCAGCATTGACTGTAAACCGATATGTGTATCTATACTACGCTCATGTGTACCTGTGTGCGTGTGTGACTGTATACGTATATACTTTATATCAGCTTACGCTTATATTACTTGACTGNTTTTTTTATTTATTTAAAATTTGAAAGATATTTTGTCAAACAAAGTATATTGAATATAAATCATCATTTCGTATTAGAAAATAAATACAGTTTGCTGCCAAATCTGATTAAATTGCTTTATTGTTCCACAGTTTTGGCACGAGAACCCATTCAACTTGTTTACATTTCCTTACAATTTTTTTTCTTCTTTAACTATTTTTTAAGCTTAAAAAGTATTTTTTAAACAGATTTAATGATAAATTATTTATTTTTTAATCTATTTTTAAAAAAATTCTGTATAATAATAATAATAGAATAATTATTGTATGAGTCAGAATCTTAACTCTAATCTTAAGTTCATTGCTGCTATACGCCTATTATTTTAGGAGATTTTTGTCCTGATTTTCTTATTCCTTATGCTTATTTTGTACTCTTAGATAACAAGCTTTATATCCTAGTCTCTTTACTTTGATTCTTACTCTATGCCTAAGATTTTGTGTTTTTACTCTTTATTCTTACTTTGTATACTCTTAGCTTGTTAACGTGCAATTATGTCCTAGTCTCTTTAACCTATGTTACTCTGTACTATTAGTCTCTTAGAAGATCTTGTCTTAAGTTTTCTTGCTTTGTTCTCTTAGTCTCTTAGAAGATCTCTTATCTTAACTCTTCCTTCTTTATTCTCTTAGAAGATCTTTTGTCTTCTTGCTTTGCTCTCTTAGTCTCTTAGAAAATAAGCTTTATGTCGTAGTCTTCTTGCCCTGTGTTACTATGTACAGTACAGTACTAAGATAAACTTTGTACTACTCTTCTTACTTTGACTCTTACTCTGTATGACTACTGTCTTAGAAGACTTTTATGTCCTAGTCTCCTTACTCTGTCTTCTTAGTCTCTTATAAAATGAATTTTATATCCTAGTCTCCATCCTCTTACTCTGTACTCAGTTTCTACAAGACAAAATTTCATGTCCTAATTTTCTCATTTCTCTTACTCCTACGTGTAGTCTCGAATAAATTTTCATGTTTTTAAGGATTAAAAAAACAATTTTAATTACGCAAAAATGCCTAAATATAAAATAAACAGTTAAAATTATATAAAATTTATCAGAAAAATATATTTTTTAATATTTTAATAAATTGTTTTAAAAAAATAAAATATTAGAAGATTGATTTTCTGCACTTTTTGTGAATTAAAATATATTTAAAAATCGTACAGAAAATATAAAATTTGTAAATCTAGATTTAAATATTGAATTTATTAATTATATTCCATAAAAATCTTTATATTTTCATTAATTATTTTCCAAATTTCTCATCAATATTTTAAGAAATGATTAAGTTAAAGAGGAAAGAGAGGAAAGGGGAAGGAGGAAGAGAAAAAAAAATTGCTTTAAAATAAATGAAATTATTTAAATCTGCAATTAATTAAGTAGAATTTTCTCACAGTAATTATGTTTATTAATTAAATTTTGGACGGTTAAATTTGAAATTTTAGTTTAAAATTATATAAAGAAATAATCTTTCTAACCTGTAGTAAAGTTGATAAAAGGCACTTTTGGGAGTTTAAGAAGAATCTAATTAATGTAGCATTAGAAAGAAATTAAGCGTTTTAAAGTATTCCCTGCTGTATCTTATATAAACTTTAATTAAAGGAGATTATAAATACAATAAGGATATTTGATGCACTTAAAATGTAATTTAACCTTTTCTTAACGTACCGTTTAAGAATAAAATTGGCAAAAAATATATATATATATATATATATATATCCCTAAATGGCCCATTACTTTGTGAATAAACATGGAAATTAATTGATGATTTGGATATTTTTTGTGCTTTTATCAATGAAGATAAGTAAAATGGTGATCAGGATTAAGGAGATTGCAAACGTTCGTGTAAGGCTGTCCTATAAGAATATAAAAGAAATGATGATGATAAGAGTGATTTAAGAAAATAGGCAGGATTCTAAACTTTCTCTTGAGATAGATTATGAAAACGTATAAGATGATGAAGATTAATACGATTCTTTCGATGAGAAAGTCGAATAAAAACGCATAGATGATGATGAGGAGTGAGAAAATCGTCTATGGTAATTGAAAGATTGATTATGGAAACGTAAAAGATGAGGAAGATTAAGATCATCCTCTTTGTAACTTGTGATACAAATTTTCATGTCTGGTTGACTAAAAACGTAAGAAAATGAAGAAAATGACTAATGAAGAGTAAGAAAATCATCTATGGAAATTTTAAGATTAACTAAAAAAGCTAAAAAGGATGATGAGGATTTAAACCATCAACAGAAATGATGATACGAAACTTTCATATAAGATTGACAAAAATATATTTGTAAGAAGTGATGAAGCTTTCGGAAGATGATTTAAAAAGAGCATTTAAGATATTAAAAATGTTTACATAAGATTGATTAGAAATATATAAATAATGAAGATTAAGATGATCATCAGACTACACTTTAATATAGAATTGACTGAGGTTTGTAAGAGGAAATGACGAAGATCATCTATGTGCAATTGTAATTCAAACTTTTGTATTTTTATGCTTAATCTGGTGTGAAAGACGATGAGGATGATTTAAGAAGTGCATTTACGTAAATCGTACGAGCTTAAGATTAACTATAAATATGTAGATGATAGCAGATTATTTATCAACNAAGAAGAAGAAGAAGAAGAAGAAGAAGAAGAAAGACAACTTGTGCAAATTACATTCAAAGCTTTAAACTAATACAACTTCGCACAACTTTTCTTAACATTTTTTCCTTCAGATTTTCCACTTTTTATTTCCTAGGAAAAAAAGAGAGGAAGAAGAAGAAGAATTTCGTTTGTTAAATATAAAAATTCCGTAAGATTTAATTAAAAGTACATAATTGACAAAGTTTTCAAGGATATAAAAATTATTACTATTATTATTATAATTATTATTTATTATTATTAAGATTTTCTTTACAGTATGTGTTTGAAAATTTTTAGTAGAAATCATTCTTGCAAACACATCAAGTAAAAATCACACTTCAATAATGAAATCATACCTCAAGCGAGAAAATTACATTCTCACTAAGCCACTAATAAATTCTGCAGGAAATGAAATATCTTCCAACTTCCAATCTAGGATGTGATAAGAGCTTCTTACAGAAAATAATTTAAACGGAAGATGATTTCTATGAAGAGGAAATTTGATTCTGTTGACGTAGAAAAGACAAAAAAAGGAAAAACTATATATATATACATACATATATACACCCTAAAGCTGTATCCAATGTAATAAATGATAGTTTTTCTCCCANGGAGGAGAGGAAAAAAAAAACTTTCATAAAACACTGGAGTGCTTCTCCCTTTCCTCTGTCACCATGGTAACCTGAGATACGTGCCTGACAAGGTCTCTTCCTCCCTCCTTTTTTTCGAGTTTTTTCCTGCTTCCTCCTCCCGTTCTTTCGTTTTTTCGATTCCCTAATTTTCGTCTTTCATCAACAATATTATTTGGTGCGAAACACGTCATCATCTCATCTTCTTCACGTTCAGAATTAATTACAAAGGCTTATAATTAAACTTTCCCTCCATCGAAACTTACTTTCCATCTTCAAAAAAACATATAAAAATAATATATTTTCCTTCATCTCTACTATCTAAAAATAATTAAATTTATATCATATTATCTTATAATTTTTTATAGATAAATTACAAAATTTATCCATTAATAAGTGTAATAAAGCTATAAGAAGTAGCCTTAAATTTTGTTGTAGATTTTAATGTAAGAATATTTTAAAAAAATGATGATATTTTTAGTTAAAAATAAATAAATGATCCTTTATAGATTATAATTCTTATATATTAAGAATTTACGAATTTTTAAGAATGAAGAGTAATTTATAGTTACTTTTAGATACGTTGAATAAGCAGAAAACAGTTGGAAATTATAAAATAAAATAAGTTAAATTAAATCAGTAATATTCTTCAAAATTTTATTTAATTTTTTTCATAAAAATATGAAGAATTTCATCTAAAAATTCCAACTTCCTATGAATTAATGTAGTAAATAAAACAGATAAAACAGTGATAAATGATGTACAGTACAGTATAGTACGTTTGTCGTTCGTACAGAACATTAAAAACGTTTAAAAGTATTTTTATATGATGATAAAATAAATTTATTCTTTAAAAATATATAAATATTATGTTAAATTTTTAGAATTTATATCTAAAAAATAGCATTCAGTGATGAAGGATGAAGTGAGGATATTTATGTATTTTTTTTTAGTTGTAAGAAACAGCTGAAGAAGATTACATAAAATTATAAAAACTGTAGAAAATTTTACGTAATTTTTAGTATAAAAATATAGAAAATTTAATTTTAAAAAACTCAATTTTCTCTTTCTATAACAAATGATAAGTTAGTAATCATTTTTTATTGTTAATATAAACAATGATTAAATGTACTTTTTGATGGTGATAAATTAAGTTTATTTTCTTAAAAAAAAAAACTATAAATTTTACGTCTAAAAATACCGAGATTAAATCGTAGAAGTAAATTATTTAGTATTTTTTTACATAGATTAATTAAGTGGAAGATTTGTATGAAGCAGTTGAAGCATTAAAAGACGTAAAAAAATTATTTAATTTTTACCATAAACATAGGAAATTTTAACACGAAAGAAAGAAATTCCTGGACTTTCTATTACCATAGTAAACATAAAAGAAAAAATAAAAGAATTAAAGAAAGATCAGCAAGAACGTTCGATCATCATTGGTTGAAGCATTCATTTTAGAATAACGTTTGATGGAAAGTAGATGGAATCTGTCGTGAATTATGCAACAAAGTTGTGATCGATGTGCTTGAGGTTTCCGCCATTGCCGCTAGGTCATGGCCTTCTGTCGGCTTTTTCTCATTACTGATTACTGAGTGAGGAGCTGAGGAATGTTTGCACTTGGGAGATTTGTTGGATGTAGAAAGGAATCTCTGCTTCCAAACTAAGTACTCCATATTTTTGAACTTAACTTTTGCAAATCACAGAGAAATAAATGGATAGAAGTAAGAGACTCAAGTATTTTCTTTAACAAAATCACATAATACATCTAAAAATGAATAACATATCATTAATAATACATATTTTAAGCTTAAACAGCTGCATTTTTTATAACTTTACTTACAAAAACGAAAAAAAAAAATAAATAAAAATGAATCTAGGTTAGAGCACTGCAAATTATCGTTTCGAGCAGAGAAAAGCGTGTTTATTTAATTCGAACTTAATTTAATTTATGTATAAATAATAATATTAATATAATTAAATAATATAAAATTAAATTTTAATCTTTATCGATCAATTTAGCACGTATTTTTACTCCTTAATATTTAACATTTATCCTGGTAAAATATATAGGAAAAAATATATATATTCTGTATATTTTTAGTTTAAATTTAAATTTATTTATTTAAATTTTAGTCAAATTTAACGATATATTAATCAGGAATTTAATTAATTTCATTAAAAAAAAAATTTGAAGAGATGATGCTTCTTTGCACGACATAAATTAATGCAGTGAAGTGCTATTTACAGGGGACTAATACATTGTTACGTTAAAAGTATGATTATATTAACGTAACAATTAATTGTTAACGATATAATTATTCGATATATCTTGTATATAATGAGAATATTTTAAATATTAAAAAAATAATTAAATTAATAGTTAAATCGAAGCGTCAAAAGAGCGATAAAGTATCCCCCTCGATATTAACGAGTTCACAGATTAAAATGTTAGGTATAAATAAGTTTAAAAATTATAAAATTTAATAATAAAATATTTAAAATTACAAAAATAATTGATTAAATAATTAATATATTAAATTGGCATTGTCTATCGATAGAAATAAGTTGAAAAATAATAATAAAAGAAAAATGGCAAAAAGCAGATTTTGTCTTCATTCACTTTTGTCTTTTCCTTCTCTGCAATAAGACGGTGCATGCGCATAAAAGCGAGACAAATCGAACTCTTCCAGACATAACAAGTCGATCGAAAGAACCATTCACTTCGGAATTCCACCCAAAAATTTTCTAGGACGAACGACAGCCAAGTGAAAGAGTAACAGAGATACAATCATGCATCGAAAATTTCGCTAAAAATCATCATTATAACGTCTCGTAAAGGTCAAATCACTCGTTTTAAACCCGACACCCCTCGTTTGCAGCTTTGAGAGCGTCCTAGTTTCTCTTCTTCATCCCACTGAATGAGAGAGAGAGAGAAAGAGAGAGAGAGAGAGAGAGGGTGTGGTTCCCCCGTCTTTAACATCCGATATTACTCTTAGAGATGAAGAAGCAAAAACGTAGTATTTCTATCGAATATTTCACTCCTTTTCTACTCTAAGTAAAAAAAAATAATCTTAATTTTATACGAAAAAATCGAGAGGAAATCGATAAAAAAAATAGAATCTCTTTATAGGATTCTGGAGTATGAAAAGAAGGTGGGAGACACCTTAACTATTTAAGTAAATGAGTTATTTTAAGTAAAGTCAGTCGTCGGTGCGTAAATGAGATAAACTAATCTTTGGTGCTGTGCAGCGACCAAAGTTAATTTCGAGATGCGAAAATCGATACAGAATCGATTGAGGAAGGTTCTTATGCGCGCGCACCACCTCTCAGAACATAATGTATCGGTTTGCTGTGCTGATGAGCCTGCACAGAACGGTTCACACAGGAGAATGACGAACCAGTCAACACACGCTGGAGAACTACAGTCGCCTATTTCTACGTAAGTTACCTATTTTACTTACGTTCTCAGAAGAGAATTTACCAAATTGTTTTGGTGTAAAGTTATTTTTCCATGTATTTTTTTGTTTTTTTTTTTTAGATTATTTCTCCTCGTGCAGCTCAGACGTCCTGGAGAGAGGAGAGATGCAGTAGTTGTCATTGTAACAGCGGGTGAGTCAGCATTACCTTTGTGCTTCTCCCTTCTTTCGCTTTCAGCTTCACTTTCGCAAAATTTGCTTCATTCATTAATATTTTCTACGTTAGAAAAATTCATTTTCTCCACCTTTTATTTATTAATTTTTATAGCAGATATATCAAGAAATTATTACTAATGCAAACAAATTGTTAGCTGTGAGAGTATATTTCTATTTTCTGTTGTCCGTATCATATTTTTGTATATTATATAGATATGTTTTTTGGCAAAATTAATATAAAAGAATGTTAACTTACTACAGTTGGCTTCATCTGATTGATCTGTGCAGTCAGCATGTCCATCACACCTCCATCGTAGAGGAATACAAATAGCATTAGCACATCTGAACTGACCATCATGACATGGAGGAAAGTCTAAAAATAATTATTTTATTTATCTTAATATAGATGAATATTAATTCAACAATTAATTATATTATTTTATTCTTAATGATAAAAAATAATTTGAAATTAAAAATCTATGAGAAAACTTCTACAGAAAAAAAAACCTATTGTTGAGAAAGTGTAAAAAAAAATCTTATAATTAAATTAAAACAATTACATATCAAAAATTCTATTAAAAATTTTTTTTTCTTAAAACTCTTTATTAAATTCCAAACACTTAACATAACGAATTCTGTTAATTAAAGAAACAAATAAAAANTTTTTTTAGAATATATATTTTTATATTAAAAATTAATTTTATAGCTACCGTTTGTATTTATATTTATCTTACCTATTTTTTATAAGATAAATCAAATTTTCTGTATGGCTAGAATGTTTATAAGATCGAAATAAACTTAATAAATTAATCTCGATTAATTTTTAATGCAATTTTTATTATTAAACTATGTAAAAATTTAATTAAACTCGTAAAATTTGGAGAAGTTTCTTTAAAAAATAAAAGAAAAATTCATCATCTCTATGATGGAAAATGATTGATCCTCTTGCTTATCACAAAAACAAGCTTAGTTTAATCATTTTATTGCTGTAGAAACGATTCTTCAGCACCAAATTTTGCTAGAATTTTATACATTTTAGCATCTTCTAATGCTAGAATTTTTAAAACAGAAGTTGATTTGAACGTAACTAGAAATGCAAATTGTTCGATTTGTCCACTTTCTATTGTTCATTATCTGCAATTACCGATTTGTAGAGGAGCACAGAGGTATAATTAAGCATCTGTTGGTTAGAAGTAGCACTGCTGTAATTCTGATTACACTAGGAAATAGCAATTAACGTTGTAGCGCCTACCGAATATTGTATGAATTTTGCCATCGTCCACGGATTTTCCTCTTGTATTAACTGAGAATGTTCCTCATCTAATTTCACTTCGTGTTAAATCTTGATATAATTTAAAGCATTTAGAGAATGCGAAAGCTAAATTTAATACATTTAATTAATTCTATTACAGGAATTTAACTGATTTTTTTTTATATATTTAACTCTTGCTCTATCTATCAAGGTTATGTGTTAATTATGATACAAAATTAAGCGGGTTTTAATTAAAATTTTCATATATTTCTGAATTATAAGCAATTTTAAAAGATATTTTTATCAGTTTTATAATAAATTTATCATAATTTTAAATAAAATTAACACAATATTTAATCCTTCATCCGCATCCTCTGTGATGCTATCGATACGGATTTTTCGCATTTAAATCACATTTTAAACATAAATATAGCAATATTTTACTTATTTTAACTATAAAAATCTTCTAATTCATTAATTTTGTTTTAAAAAAACTGAAAAAAAAGGAAGATTAAATTTTTTCTTAAGAACGAGCTTTGATAAGAAGCTTCCATTCAGGGGAGTACTTAAGTTTTCATAGTTAAAAAAATACAAAATAAAAGAGAAGAAAGGCTCAAAGAAAAGAAAAAAAAAGATATTAAAAAAGTAACGACCATTTTGAATAAATGTATTAAATTTATTCGAAATTTCAAAATCATTTTCTTTGCTTAAAAAAAAAAAAAAGAAAAGTTCAGATGAATAGGATGAGGAGGAGGAGAAGGAGGAGGAAGAGAAAAAAGAATCGGGTTGAATGTCATCCAGAATAGAAAATTTTATCCATTAAACATCAAAACCGTTAAGAAGAAGTTATTTGTTTAAAACATTTTCCAAGTCGTTAGGATCATTTAAGTTATTCTACTGGCAGTCGTTAGGAAAAGTGCAGTCAAAGCTGAAAAGAACGGTCATCAAAGGTGATGTTATCCGATTCTACTTATCCCCTAGCAAACTTTTATCTTTAAATGCATTTTACTTAATGTTTATACTTGAATTCCGAACACGAATTAGTTTACTGGAGGCCCTCCTCCTTAGATTTTTGCCCCCATACAGTTCTATAAAAATCAAGTGTTCCCTATGGAATTTAACACGCTTTACTTATATCTTTCTGCAAAAATCTATGCGTAACGACACCCTCGAGACTTATACGATAAAGGAAACGTTTTAAATTTGAATTTTTCTTCTATATTTTCTGAAATTTTATCATTTTTTTACGCTAAATCCATCAGGAAAATGCTATAGAGGAGATGGTTGTTAACTGTATAATTCAATGATAATACGTCGTAACTCGATCGGTTTCGTATGACACAATTGATGGAATGAGCTTCTTTTCCAAGCCAATTTTCACTTTAATAGACTAAAGTTTAATTTTCATCGTCAACACCGCGTAAAATTACTGTTTACTGAAGCGTTAACGACGATACTGCAACACTTCTTTCACTCCTTTATCCTATCCGCTTCACTATAGAGATTAGATGAGATGCTTCCTAACTCTTTCATTATAAAATATGATGACGTAATTTGATTAGAAATAAATTACTTCACTTCTAACAAAACGGGATAACTTTGCTTTAATTTAGGAAAGTGTCAGGGAAAAGTTCGTTAATAAGGTAAAGGATGCTGAAAGGTAGTTGAAAGTATACGCTTATTCTCATAAAATACGTTGAAAAAACTTAATTTTAATCATATACTTCGACTCAAATGATAATAATCTTCGTAAAATTTTATAAATTTTAGCATACAAATCAGAAAAACTACAACCAAGCTCTTAGATGATAAACATCACTTGCAAGTGATGCGGGATGAAGAATGATTTAATCGTTTAAATAAATAAAAAAATTAGTATAGAAAGTAATTAAGGTCATCTTAATGGACATAAATCTTCATTAAACTTAAGAAAATTTAAAATTTTTAACATAGAAAACAGCGTAGAAACGTTAATCATTAGAGCTCGCGGATGATGAGTATCGCTCGCGAGTGATGGAAGATGCTCAATTATTTAAGCTTATAACTTAAAAAATATTGTAGAAAATAATAAACTAAGCTTATCTTAATAGAGATTAGAACCTAAAATACATCTTTTATCAGCAAGTTTATTTATTAGAGATGATTTTTTAGAAGAAAAATGTATCATTTTTGGATAAGCTTCTTATATAGGCATATACAGTTTTATAGATAAAGACTCCTCAACTTAATCCCCTCTTCTTTAGAAAGTTTAGGAAGATAATAAGGATCTAACATGAATTTTTTTTTATATGTTTAACCTTTTAAAAGGCGTGTAACACGCATCAAAAATTCCATTTAAAATTAATAAACTCGAAGGTAAACTTTGAAAAGTAACTCAATTTT